>NW_028270175.1:19604967-19678553 GCF_037043375.1 Chiloscyllium plagiosum | reverse complement strand
CACGGTGAGGGATGTGCGTTGTATCGCACAGTCACGGTGAGGGATGTGCGTTGTATCGCACAGTCACGGTGAGGGATGTGCGTTGTATCGCACAGTCACGGTGAGGGATGTGCGTTGTATCGCACAGTCACGGTGAGGGATGTGCGTTGTATCGCACAGTCACGGTGAGGGATGTGCGTTGTATCGCACAGTCACGGTGAGGGATGTGCGTTGTATCGCACAGTCACGGTGAGGGATGTGCGTTGTATCGCACAGTCACGGTGAGGGATGTGCGTTGTATCGCACAGTCACGGTGAGGGATGTGCGTTGTATCGCACAGTCACGGTGAGGGATGTGCGTTGTATCGCACAGTCACGGTGAGGGATGTGCGTTGTATCGCACAGTCACGGTGAGGGATGTGCGTTGTATCGCACAGTCACGGTGAGGGATGTGCGTTGTATCGCACAGTCACGGTGAGGGATGTGCGTTGTATCGCACAGTCACGGTGAGGGATGTGCGTTGTATCGCACAGTCACGGTGAGGGATGTGCGTTGTATCGCACAGTCACGGTGAGGGATGTGCGTTGTATCGCACAGTCACGGTGAGGGATGTGCGTTGTATCGCACAGTCACGGTGAGGGATGTGCGTTGTATCGCACAGTCACGGTGAGGGATGTGCGTTGTATCGCACAGTCACGGTGAGGGATGTGCGTTGTATCGCACAGTCACGGTGAGGGATGTGCGTTGTATCGCACAGTCACGGTGAGGGATGTGCGTTGTATCGCACAGTCACGGTGAGGGATGTGCGTTGTATCGCACAGTCACGGTGAGGGATGTGCGTTGTATCGCACAGTCACGGTGAGGGATGTGCGTCGTATCGCACAGTCACGGTGAGGGATGTGCGTCGTATCGCACAGTCACGGTGAGGGATGTGCGTCGTATCGCACAGTCACGGTGAGGGATGTGCGTCGTATCGCACAGTCACGGTGAGGGATGTGCGTCGTATCGCACAGTCACGGTGAGGGATGTGCGTCGTATCGCACAGTCACGGTGAGGGATGTGCGTCGTATCGCACAGTCACGGTGAGGGATGTGCGTCGTATCGCACAGTCACGGTGAGGGATGTGCGTCGTATCGCACAGTCACGGTGAGGGATGTGCGTCGTATCGCACAGTCACGGTGAGGGATGTGCGTCGTATCGCACAGTCACGGTGAGGGATGTGCGTCGTATCGCACAGTCACGGTGAGGGATGTGCGTCGTATCGCACAGTCACGGTGAGGGATGTGCGTCGTATCGCACAGTCACGGTGAGGGATGTGCGTCGTATCGCACAGTCACGGTGAGGGATGTGCGTCGTATCGCACAGTCACGGTGAGGGATGTGCGTCGTATCGCACAGTCACGGTGAGGGATGTGCGTCGTATCGCACAGTCACGGTGAGGGATGTGCGTCGTATCGCACAGTCACGGTGAGGGATGTGCGTCGTATCGCACAGTCACGGTGAGGGATGTGCGTCGTATCGCACAGTCACGGTGAGGGATGTGCGTCGTATCGCACAGTCACGGTGAGGGATGTGCGTCGTATCGCACAGTCACGGTGAGGGATGTGCGTCGTATCGCACAGTCACGGTGAGGGATGTGCGTCGTATCGCACAGTCACGGTGAGGGATGTGCGTCGTATCGCACAGTCACGGTGAGGGATGTGCGTCGTATCGCACAGTCACGGTGAGGGATGTGCGTCGTATCGCACAGTCACGGTGAGGGATGTGCGTCGTATCGCACAGTCACGGTGAGGGATGTGCGTCGTATCGCACAGTCACGGTGAGGGATGTGCGTCGTATCGCACAGTCACGGTGAGGGATGTGCGTCGTATCGCACAGTCACGGTGAGGGATGTGCGTCGTATCGCACAGTCACGGTGAGGGATGTGCGTCGTATCGCACAGTCACGGTGAGGGATGTGCGTCGTATCGCACAGTCACGGTGAGGGATGTGCGTCGTATCGCACAGTCACGGTGAGGGATGTGCGTCGTATCGCACAGTCACGGTGAGGGATGTGCGTCGTATCGCACAGTCACGGTGAGGGATGTGCGTCGTATCGCACAGTCACGGTGAGGGATGTGCGTCGTATCGCACAGTCACGGTGAGGGATGTGCGTCGTATCGCACAGTCACGGTGAGGGATGTGCGTCGTATCGCACAGTCACGGTGAGGGATGTGCGTCGTATCGCACAGTCACGGTGAGGGATGTGCGTCGTATCGCACAGTCACGGTGAGGGATGTGCGTCGTATCGCACAGTCACGGTGAGGGATGTGCGTCGTATCGCACAGTCACGGTGAGGGATGTGCGTCGTATCGCACAGTCACGGTGAGGGATGTGCGTCGTATCGCACAGTCACGGTGAGGGATGTGTTGTATCGCACAGTCACAGTGAGGGATGTGTTGTATCGCACAGTCACAGTGAGGGATGTGTGTCCGATCTCACAGTCACTGTGAGGGATGTGTGTCCGATCTCACAGTCACTGTGAGGGATGCGTGTCCGATCTCTCAGTCACTGTGAGGGATGCGTGTCCGATCTCTCAGTCACTGTGAGGGATGCGTGTCCGATCTCACAGTCACTGTGAGGGATGCGTGTCCGATCTCACAGTCACTGTGAGGGATGCGTGTCCGATCTCACAGTCACTGTGAGGGATGCGTGTCCGATCTCACAGTCACTGTGAGGGATGTGTGTCCGATCTCACAGTCACTGTGAGGGATGTGTGTCCGATCTCACAGTCACTGTGAGGGATGTGTGTCCGATCTCACAGTCACTGTGAGGGATGTGTGTCCGATCTCACAGTCACTGTGTGGGATGTGTGTCCGATCTCACAGTCACTGTGTGGGATGTGTGTCCGATCTCACAGTCACTGTGTGGGATGTGTGTCCGATCTCACAGTCACTGTGTGGGATGTGTGTCCGATCTCACAGTCACTGTGAGGGATGTGTGTCCGATCTCACAGTCACTGTGAGGGATGTGTGTCGGATCGCACAGTCACTGTGAGGGATGTGTGTCCGATCTCACAGTCACAGTGAGGGATGTGTGTCGTATCGCACTGTTACAGTGAGGGATGTGTGTCGTATCGCACTGTTACAGTGAGGGATGTGTGTCAGATCTCACAGTCACAGTGAGGGATGTGCGTAATATCGCACTGTTACAGTGAGGGATGTGTGTTGTATCGCACAGTCACAATGAGGAATGTGTGTTGTATCGCACAGTCACAATGAGGAATGTGTGTTATATCGCACAGTCACAATGAGGAATGTGTGTTGTATCGCACAGTCACAGTGAGGGATGTGTTGTATCGCACAGTCACAGTGAGGGATGTGTTGTATCGCATAGTCACTGTGAGGGATGTGTGTCCGATCTCACAGTCACAGTGAGGGAGTTGTGTCGTATCGCAGAGTCACAGTGAGGGATGTGTGTTGTATCGCACAGTCACAATGAGGAATGTGTGTTGTATCGCACAGTCACAATGAGGAATGTGTGTTGTATCGCACAGTCACAATGAGGAATGTGTGTTATATCGCACAGTCACAATGAGGAATGTGTGTTGTATCGCACAGTCACAGTGAGGGATGTGTTGTATCGCACAGTCACAGTGAGGGATGTGTTGTATCGCATAGTCACTGTGAGGGATGTGTGTCCGATCTCACAGTCACAGTGAGGGAGTTGTGTCGTATCGCAGAGTCACAGTGAGGGATGTGTGTTGTATCGCACAGTCACAATGAGGAATGTGTGTTGTATCGCACAGTCACAATGAGGAATGTGTGTTGTATCGCACAGTCACAATGAGGAATGTGTGTTATATCGCACAGTCACAATGAGGAATGTGTGTTGTATCGCACAGTCACAGTGAGGGATGTGTTGTATCGCACAGTCACTGTGAGGGATGTGTGTCCGATCTCTCAGTCACTGTGTGGGATGTGTGTCCGATCTCACAGTCTCTGTGAGGGATGTGTGTCGGATCGCACAGTCACTGTGAGGGATGTGTGTCAGGTCTCGCTGTCGCAGTGAGGGATGTGTGTCAGGTCTCGCTGTCGCAGTGAGAGATGTGTGTCAGGTCTCGCTGTCGCAGTGAGGGATGTGTGTCAGGTCTCGCTGTCGCAGTGAGGGATGTGTGTCAGGTCTCGCTGTCACAATGAGGGATGTGTGTCAGGTCTCGCTGTCACAGTGAGGGATGTGTGTCAGGTCTCGCTGTCACAGTGAGGGATGTGTGTCAGGTCTCGCTGTCACAGTGAGGGATGTGTGTCAGGTCTCGCTGTCACAGTGAGGGCTGTGTGTCAGGTCTCGCTGTCACAGTGAGGGATGTGTGTCAGGTCTCGCAGTCACAGTGAGGGATGTGTGTCAGGTCTCGCAGTCACAGTGAGGGATGTGTGTCAGGTCTCGCAGTCACAGTGAGGGATGTGTGTCAGGTCTCGCAGTCACAGTGAGGGATGTGTGTCAGGTCTCGCAGTCACAGTGAGGGATGTGTGTCAGGTCTCGCAGTCACAGTGAGGGATGTGTGTCAGGTCTCGCAGTCACAGTGAGGGATGTGTGTCAGGTCTCGCAGTCACAGTGAGGGATGTGTGTCAGGTCTCGCAGTCACAGTGAGGGATGTGTGTCAGGTCTCGCAGTCACAGTGAGGGATGTGTGTCAGGTCTCGCTGTCACAGTGAGGGATGTGTGTCAGGTCTCGCTGTCACAGTGAGGGATGTGTGTCAGGTCTCGCTGTCACAGTGAGGGATGTGTGTCAGGTCTCGCTGTCACAGTGAGGGATGTGTGTCGTATCGCACGGTCACAGTGAGGGATGTGTCCGATCTCGCGGTCACAGTGAGGGATGCGTGTCAGAACTCGCGGTCACAGTGAGGGATGCGTGTCAGATCTCGCGGTCACAGTGAGGGATGTGTGTTAGAGCTCACAGGGGTAAAAACAATGACTGCAGATGCTGGAAACCAGATTCTGGATTAGTGGTGCTGGAAGAGCACAGCAGTTCAGGCAGCATCCTGATTTCGCTGCTCCTTGGATGCTGCCTGAACTGCTGTGCTTTTCCAGCAACACTAATCCAGAATGTTAGATCGCACAGTCACGGTGAGGGGTGTGCGTTGTATCGCACAGTCACAGTGAGGGATGTGTGTTGTATCGCTCAGTCACAGTGAGGGATGTGTGTCCGATCGTAGAGTCACAGTGAGGGATGTGTGTCCGATCGTAGAGTCACAGTGAGGGTTGTGTGTTGTATCGCACAGTCACAGTGAGGGATGTGCGTTGTATCGCACAGTCACAGTGAGGGATGTGCGTTGTATCGCACAGTCACAGTGAGGGATGTGCGTTGTATCGCACAGTCACAGTGAGGGATGTGCGTTGTATCGCACAGTCACAGTGAGGGATGTGCGTTGTATCGCACAGTCACGGTGAGGGATGTGCGTTGTATCGCACAGTCACAGTGAGGGATGTGCGTTGTATCGCACAGTCACGGTGAGGGATGTGCGTTGTATCGCACAGTCACGGTGAGGGATGTGCGTTGTATCGCACAGTCACAGTGAGGGATGTGCGTTGTATCGCACAGTCACGGTGAGGGATGTGCGTTGTATCGCACAGTCACGGTGAGGGATGTGCGTTGTATCGCACAGTCACGGTGAGGGATGTGCGTTGTATCGCACAGTCACGGTGAGGGATGTGCGTTGTATCGCACAGTCACGGTGAGGGATGTGCGTTGTATCGCACAGTCACGGTGAGGGATGTGCGTTGTATCGCACAGTCACGGTGAGGGATGTGCGTTGTATCGCACAGTCACGGTGAGGGATGTGCGTTGTATCGCACAGTCACGGTGAGGGATGTGCGTTGTATCGCACAGTCACGGTGAGGGATGTGCGTTGTATCGCACAGTCACGGTGAGGGATGTGCGTTGTATCGCACAGTCACGGTGAGGGATGTGCGTTGTATCGCACAGTCACGGTGAGGGATGTGCGTTGTATCGCACAGTCACGGTGAGGGATGTGCGTTGTATCGCACAGTCACGGTGAGGGATGTGCGTTGTATCGCACAGTCACGGTGAGGGATGTGCGTTGTATCGCACAGTCACGGTGAGGGATGTGCGTTGTATCGCACAGTCACGGTGAGGGATGTGCGTTGTATCGCACAGTCACGGTGAGGGATGTGCGTTGTATCGCACAGTCACGGTGAGGGATGTGCGTTGTATCGCACAGTCACGGTGAGGGATGTGCGTTGTATCGCACAGTCACGGTGAGGGATGTGCGTTGTATCGCACAGTCACGGTGAGGGATGTGCGTTGTATCGCACAGTCACGGTGAGGGATGTGCGTTGTATCGCACAGTCACGGTGAGGGATGTGCGTTGTATCGCACAGTCACGGTGAGGGATGTGCGTTGTATCGCACAGTCACGGTGAGGGATGTGCGTTGTATCGCACAGTCACGGTGAGGGATGTGCGTTGTATCGCACAGTCACGGTGAGGGATGTGCGTTGTATCGCACAGTCACGGTGAGGGATGTGCGTTGTATCGCACAGTCACGGTGAGGGATGTGCGTTGTATCGCACAGTCACGGTGAGGGATGTGCGTTGTATCGCACAGTCACGGTGAGGGATGTGCGTTGTATCGCACAGTCACGGTGAGGGATGTGCGTTGTATCGCACAGTCACGGTGAGGGATGTGCGTTGTATCGCACAGTCACGGTGAGGGATGTGCGTTGTATCGCACAGTCACGGTGAGGGATGTGCGTTGTATCGCACAGTCACGGTGAGGGATGTGCGTTGTATCGCACAGTCACGGTGAGGGATGTGCGTCGTATCGCACAGTCACGGTGAGGGATGTGCGTCGTATCGCACAGTCACGGTGAGGGATGTGCGTCGTATCGCACAGTCACGGTGAGGGATGTGCGTCGTATCGCACAGTCACAGTGAGGGAGGTGTGTCGTATCGCACAGTCACAATGAGGAATGTGTGTTGTATCGCACAGTCACAGTGAGGGAGGTGTGTCGTATCGCACAGTCACAGTGAGGGAGGTGTGTCGTATCGCAGAGTCACAGTGCGGGATGTGTGTCGTATCGCACTGTTACAGTGAGGGATGTGTGTCAGATCTCACAGTCACAGTGAGGGATGTGCGTAATATCGCACTGTTACAGTGAGGGATGTGTGTTGTATCGCACAGTCACAATGAGGAATGTGTGTCGGATCGCACAGTCACTGTGAGGGATGTGTGTCCGATCTCACAGTCACTGTGAGGGATGTGTGTCCGATCTCACAGTCACTGTGAGGGATGTGTGTCCGATCTCACAGTCACTGTGAGGGATGTGTGTCCGATCTCACAGTCACTGTGAGGGATGTGTGTCGGATCGCACAGTCACTGTGAGGGATGTGTGTCCGATCGCACAGTCACTGTGAGGGATGTGTGTCCGATCTCTCAGTCACTGTGAGGGATGTGTGTCCGATCTCACAGTCACTGTGAGGGATGTGTGTCCGATCTCTCAGTCACTGTGAGGGATGTGTGTCCGATCTCTCAGTCACTGTGAGGGATGTGTGTCCGATCTCACAGTCACTGTGAGGGATGTGTGTCCGATCTCACAGTCACTGTGAGGGATGTGTGTCCGATCTCACAGTCACTGTGAGGGATGTGTGTCCGATCTCACAGTCACTGTGAGGGATGTGTGTCCGATCTCACAGTCACTGTGAGGGATGTGTGTCCGATTTCACAGTCTCTGTGTGGGATGTGTGTCAGATCTCACAGTCTCTGTGTGGGATGTGTGTCCGATCTCACAGTCACTGTGTGGGATGTGTGTCCGATCTCACAGTCTCTGTGAGGGATGTGTGTCGGATCGCACAGTCACTGTGAGGGATGTGTGTCCGATCTCACAGTCACTGTGAGGGATGTGTGTCCGATCTCACAGTCACTGTGAGGGATGTGTGTCCGATCTCACAGTCACTGTGAGGGATGTGTGTCCGATCTCACAGTCACTGTGAGGGATGTGTGTCGGATCGCACAGTCACTGTGAGGGATGTGTGTCCGATCTCACAGTCACTGTGTGGGATGCGTGTCGGATTGCACAGTCACTGTGAGGGATGCGTGTCGGATCGCACAGTCACTGTGAGGGATGCGTGTCGGATCGCACAGTCACTGTGAGGGATGCGTGTCGGATCGCACAGTCACTGTGAGGGATGCGTGTCGGATCGCACAGTCACTGTGAGGGATGCGTGTCGGATCGCACAGTCACTGTGAGGGATGCGTGTCGGGTCGCACTGTCACTGTGAGGGATGCGTGTCGGGTCGCACTGTCACTGTGAGGGATGCGTGTTGTATCGCAATGTCACAGTGAGGGATGCGTGTCAGATCTCAGTCACAGTGAGGGATGCGTGTCGGGTCGCACAGTCACAGTGAGGGATGCGTGTTGTATCACACAGTCACAGTGAGGGATGCGTGTTGTATCGCACAGTCACAGTGAGGGATGTGTGTCAGATCTCAGTCACAGTGAGGGATGTGTGTTATATCGCACAGTCACAGTGAGGGATGTGTGTTATATCGCACAGTCACAGTGAGGGATGTGTGTCAGATCTCAGTCACAGTGAGGGATGCGTGTTGTATCACACAGTCACAGTGAGGGATGCGTGTTGTATCGCACTGTCACAGTGAGGGATGCGTGTTGTATCGCACTGTCACAGTGAGGGATGTGTGTCGGGTCGCACAGTCACAGTGAGGGATGCGTGTTGTATCGCACAGTCACAGTGCGGGATGCGTGTTGTATCGCACAGTCACAGTGAGGGATGCGTGTCGGGTCGCACAGTCACAGTGAGGGATGCGTGTTGTATCACACAGTCACAGTGAGGGATGCGTGTTGTATCGCACTGTCACAGTGAGGGATGCGTGTTGTATCGCACTGTCACAGTGAGGGATGCGTGTTGTATCGCACTGTCACAGTGAGGGATGCGTGTTGTATCGCACTGTCACAGTGAGGGATGCGTGTTGTATCGCACTGTCACAGTGAGGGATGCGTGTTGTATCGCACAGTCAGTGAGGGATGCGTGTTGTATCGCACAGTCACAGTGAGGGATGCGTGTTGTATCGCACAGTCACAGTGAGGGATGTGTGTCAGATCTCACAGTCACAGTGAGGGATGTGTGTCAGATCTCAGTCACAGTGAGGGATGTGTGTTATATCGCACAGTCACAGTGAGGGATGTGTGTTATATCGCACAGTCACAGTGAGGGATGTGTGTCAGATCTCAGTCACAGTGAGGGATGCGTGTTGTATCACACAGTCACAGTGAGGGATGCGTGTTGTATCGCACTGTCACAGTGAGGGATGCGTGTTGTATCGCACAGTCACAATGAGGAATGTGTGTTATATCGCACAGTCACAATGAGGAATGTGTGTTGTATCGCACAGTCACAGTGAGGGATGTGTTGTATCGCACAGTCACAGTGAGGGATGTGTTGTATCGCATAGTCACTGTGAGGGATGTGTGTCCGATCTCACAGTCACAGTGAGGGAGTTGTGTCGTATCGCAGAGTCACAGTGAGGGATGTGTGTTGTATCGCACAGTCACAATGAGGAATGTGTGTTGTATCGCACAGTCACAATGAGGAATGTGTGTTGTATCGCACAGTCACAATGAGGAATGTGTGTTATATCGCACAGTCACAATGAGGAATGTGTGTTGTATCGCACAGTCACAGTGAGGGATGTGTTGTATCGCACAGTCACTGTGAGGGATGTGTGTCCGATCTCACAGTCACTGTGAGGGATGTGTGTCCGATCTCTCAGTCACTGTGAGGGATGTGTGTCCGATCTCTCAGTCACTGTGAGGGATGTGTGTCCGATCTCTCAGTCACTGTGAGGGATGTGTGTCCGATCTCTCAGTCACTGTGAGGGATGTGTGTCCGATCTCACAGTCACTGTGAGGGATGTGTGTCCGATCTCACAGTCACTGTGAGGGATGTGTGTCCGATCTCACAGTCACTGTGAGGGATGTGTGTCCGATCTCACAGTCACTGTGAGGGATGTGTGTCCGATCTCACAGTCACTGTGAGGGATGTGTGTCCGATCTCACAGTCTCTGTGTGGGATGTGTGTCAGATCTCACAGTCTCTGTGTGGGATGTGTGTCCGATCTCACAGTCACTGTGTGGGATGTGTGTCCGATCTCACAGTCTCTGTGAGGGATGTGTGTCGGATCGCACAGTCACTGTGAGGGATGTGTGTCCGATCTCACAGTCACTGTGAGGGATGTGTGTCCGATCTCACAGTCACTGTGAGGGATGTGTGTCCGATCTCACAGTCACTGTGAGGGATGTGTGTCGGATCGCACAGTCACTGTGAGGGATGTGTGTCCGATCTCACAGTCACTGTGTGGGATGCGTGTCGGATTGCACAGTCACTGTGAGGGATGCGTGTCGGATCGCACAGTCACTGTGAGGGATGCGTGTCGGATCGCACAGTCACTGTGAGGGATGCGTGTCGGATCGCACAGTCACTGTGAGGGATGCGTGTCGGGTCGCACTGTCACTGTGAGGGATGCGTGTCGGGTCGCACTGTCACTGTGAGGGATGCGTGTTGTATCGCAATGTCACAGTGAGGGATGCGTGTCAGATCTCAGTCACAGTGAGGGATGCGTGTCGGGTCGCACAGTCACAGTGAGGGATGCGTGTTGTATCACACAGTCACAGTGAGGGATGCGTGTTGTATCGCACAGTCACAGTGAGGGATGTGTGTCAGATCTCAGTCACAGTGAGGGATGTGTGTTATATCGCACAGTCACAGTGAGGGATGTGTGTTATATCGCACAGTCACAGTGAGGGATGTGTGTCAGATCTCAGTCACAGTGAGGGATGCGTGTTGTATCACACAGTCACAGTGAGGGATGCGTGTTGTATCGCACTGTCACAGTGAGGGATGCGTGTTGTATCGCACTGTCACAGTGAGGGATGTGTGTCGGGTCGCACAGTCACAGTGAGGGATGCGTGTTGTATCGCACAGTCACAGTGCGGGATGCGTGTTGTATCGCACAGTCACAGTGAGGGATGCGTGTCGGGTCGCACAGTCACAGTGAGGGATGCGTGTTGTATCACACAGTCACAGTGAGGGATGCGTGTTGTATCGCACTGTCACAGTGAGGGATGCGTGTTGTATCGCACTGTCACAGTGAGGGATGCGTGTTGTATCGCACTGTCACAGTGAGGGATGCGTGTTGTATCGCACTGTCACAGTGAGGGATGCGTGTTGTATCGCACTGTCACAGTGAGGGATGCGTGTTGTATCGCACAGTCAGTGAGGGATGCGTGTTGTATCGCACAGTCACAGTGAGGGATGCGTGTTGTATCGCACAGTCACAGTGAGGGATGTGTGTCAGATCTCACAGTCACAGTGAGGGATGTGTGTCAGATCTCACAGTCACAGTGAGGGATGTGTGTCAGATCTCACAGTCACAGTGAGGGATGTGTGTCAGATCTCACAGTCACAGTGAGGGATGTGTGTCAGATCTCTCAGTCACAGTGAGGGATGTGTGTCAGATCTCACTGTCACAGTGAGGGATGTGTGTCAGACCTCACTGTCACAGTGAGGGATGTGTGTCAGATCTCACTGTCACAGTGAGGGATGTGTGTCAGATCTCACTGTCACAGTGAGGGATGTGTGTCAGATCTCACTGTCACAGTGAGGGATGTGTGTCAGATCTCACTGTCACAGTGAGGGGTGTGTGTCAGATCTCACTGTCACAGTGAGGGGTGTGTGTCAGATCTCACTGTCACAGTGAGGGGTGTGTGTCAGATCTCACTGTCACAGTGAGGGGTGTGTGTCAGATCTCACTGTCACAGTGAGGGAGTTGTGTCGTATCGCAGAGTCACAGTGAGGGATGTGTTGTATCGCATAGTCACTGTGAGGGATGTGTGTCCGATCTCACAGTCACAGTGAGGGAGTTGTGTCGTATCGCAGAGTCACAGTGAGGGATGTGTGTTGTATCGCACAGTCACAATGAGGAATGTGTGTTGTATCGCACAGTCACAATGAGGAATGTGTGTTGTATCGCACAGTCACAATGAGGAATGTGTGTTATATCGCACAGTCACAATGAGGAATGTGTGTTGTATCGCACAGTCACAGTGAGGGATGTGTTGTATCGCACAGTCACTGTGAGGGATGTGTGTCCGATCTCACAGTCACTGTGAGGGATGTGTGTCCGATCTCTCAGTCACTGTGAGGGATGTGTGTCCGATCTCTCAGTCACTGTGAGGGATGTGTGTCCGATCTCTCAGTCACTGTGAGGGATGTGTGTCCGATCTCTCAGTCACTGTGAGGGATGTGTGTCCGATCTCACAGTCACTGTGAGGGATGTGTGTCCGATCTCACAGTCACTGTGAGGGATGTGTGTCCGATCTCACAGTCACTGTGAGGGATGTGTGTCCGATCTCACAGTCACTGTGAGGGATGTGTGTCCGATCTCACAGTCACTGTGAGGGATGTGTGTCCGATCTCACAGTCTCTGTGTGGGATGTGTGTCAGATCTCACAGTCTCTGTGTGGGATGTGTGTCCGATCTCACAGTCACTGTGTGGGATGTGTGTCCGATCTCACAGTCTCTGTGAGGGATGTGTGTCGGATCGCACAGTCACTGTGAGGGATGTGTGTCCGATCTCACAGTCACTGTGAGGGATGTGTGTCCGATCTCACAGTCACTGTGAGGGATGTGTGTCCGATCTCACAGTCACTGTGAGGGATGTGTGTCGGATCGCACAGTCACTGTGAGGGATGTGTGTCCGATCTCACAGTCACTGTGTGGGATGCGTGTCGGATTGCACAGTCACTGTGAGGGATGCGTGTCGGATCGCACAGTCACTGTGAGGGATGCGTGTCGGATCGCACAGTCACTGTGAGGGATGCGTGTCGGATCGCACAGTCACTGTGAGGGATGCGTGTCGGGTCGCACTGTCACTGTGAGGGATGCGTGTCGGGTCGCACTGTCACTGTGAGGGATGCGTGTTGTATCGCAATGTCACAGTGAGGGATGCGTGTCAGATCTCAGTCACAGTGAGGGATGCGTGTCGGGTCGCACAGTCACAGTGAGGGATGCGTGTTGTATCACACAGTCACAGTGAGGGATGCGTGTTGTATCGCACAGTCACAGTGAGGGATGTGTGTCAGATCTCAGTCACAGTGAGGGATGTGTGTTATATCGCACAGTCACAGTGAGGGATGTGTGTTATATCGCACAGTCACAGTGAGGGATGTGTGTCAGATCTCAGTCACAGTGAGGGATGCGTGTTGTATCACACAGTCACAGTGAGGGATGCGTGTTGTATCGCACTGTCACAGTGAGGGATGCGTGTTGTATCGCACTGTCACAGTGAGGGATGTGTGTCGGGTCGCACAGTCACAGTGAGGGATGCGTGTTGTATCGCACAGTCACAGTGCGGGATGCGTGTTGTATCGCACAGTCACAGTGAGGGATGCGTGTCGGGTCGCACAGTCACAGTGAGGGATGCGTGTTGTATCACACAGTCACAGTGAGGGATGCGTGTTGTATCGCACTGTCACAGTGAGGGATGCGTGTTGTATCGCACTGTCACAGTGAGGGATGCGTGTTGTATCGCACTGTCACAGTGAGGGATGCGTGTTGTATCGCACTGTCACAGTGAGGGATGCGTGTTGTATCGCACTGTCACAGTGAGGGATGCGTGTTGTATCGCACAGTCAGTGAGGGATGCGTGTTGTATCGCACAGTCACAGTGAGGGATGCGTGTTGTATCGCACAGTCACAGTGAGGGATGTGTGTCAGATCTCACAGTCACAGTGAGGGATGTGTGTCAGATCTCACAGTCACAGTGAGGGATGTGTGTCAGATCTCACAGTCACAGTGAGGGATGTGTGTCAGATCTCACAGTCACAGTGAGGGATGTGTGTCAGATCTCTCAGTCACAGTGAGGGATGTGTGTCAGATCTCACTGTCACAGTGAGGGATGTGTGTCAGACCTCACTGTCACAGTGAGGGATGTGTGTCAGATCTCACTGTCACAGTGAGGGATGTGTGTCAGATCTCACTGTCACAGTGAGGGATGTGTGTCAGATCTCACTGTCACAGTGAGGGATGTGTGTCAGATCTCACTGTCACAGTGAGGGGTGTGTGTCAGATCTCACTGTCACAGTGAGGGGTGTGTGTCAGATCTCACTGTCACAGTGAGGGGTGTGTGTCAGATCTCACTGTCACAGTGAGGGGTGTGTGTCAGATCTCACTGTCACAGTGAGGGGTGTGTGTCAGATCTCACTGTCACAGTGAGGGGTGTGTGTCAGATCTCACTGTCACAGTGAGGGGTGTGTGTCAGATCTCACTGTCACAGTGAGGGGTGTGTGTCAGATCGCACAGTCACAGTGAGGGGTGTGTGTCAGATCGCACAGTCACAGTGAGGGGTGTGTGTCAGACCTCACTGTCTCAGTGAGGGATGTGTGTCAGACCTCACTGTCACAGTGAGGGATGTGTGTCAGATCTCACTGTCACAGTGAGGGATGTGTGTCAGATCTCACTGTCACAGTGAGGGCTGTGCGTCAGATCTCACTGTCACAGTGAGGGCTGTGCGTCAGATCTCACTGTCACAGTGAGGGCTGTGCGTCAGATCTCACTGTCACAGTGAGGGCTGTGCGTCAGATCTCACTGTCACAGTGAGGGCTGTGCGTCAGATCTCACAGTCACAGTGAGGGCTGTGCGTCAGATCTCACAGTCACAGTGAGGGCTGTGCGTCAGATCTCACAGTCACAGTGAGGGCTGTGCGTCAGATCTCACTGTCACAGTGAGGGCTGTGCGTCAGATCTCACTGTCACAGTGAGGGCTGTGCGTCAGATCTCACTGTCACAGTGAGGGCTGTGCGTCAGATCTCACTGTCACAGTGAGGGCTGTGCGTCAGACCTCAGTGAGGGATGTGTGTCAGATCTCTCGGTCACAGTGAGGGATGTGTGTCAGATCTCTGTCACAGTGAGTGATGTGTGTCCTATCTCACTGTCACAGTGAGTGATGTGTGTCCTATCTCACTGTCACAGTGAGGGATGTGTGTCCTATCTCACTGTCACAGTGAGGGATGTGTGTCCTATCTCACTGTCACAGTGAGGGATGTGTGTCCTATCTCACTGTCACAGTGAGGGATGTGTGTCCTATCTCACAGTCACAGTGAGGGATGTGTGTTCCAACTCACAGTCACAGTGAGGGATGTGTGTTCCAACTCACAGTCACAGTGAGGGATGTGTGTTAGACCTCAGTCTTTTTTTTATTTCAAAAATATACTTTATTCATAAAATAATTTGATGGTCTGTACAATTGGTCATGCCATACATATGTAAACATGTACATACAGAGATCAGAATTTATCATTTTTATACAGGTCTGTACACTTTTCAATCATATGCCCATATAATTAGCTGAGGCGTCAGCAGAGCCCAAATGACTGCGTGGGCCCCCTGTTCTTCGTTAGGCAGGCAGACTTTACACAGTGGTCTTTCCCCACCGCGCCTTGGCGGCAACTGCCCCAAGCTTCAGCGCGTCCCTCAGCACGTAGTCCTGGACCTTGGAACGTGCCAGTCTGCAACACTCAGTCGGGGTCAACTCCTTCAGCTGGAAGATCAGCAGGTTTCGGACCACCCAGAGAGCGTCCTTCACCGAGTTGATGATCCTCCAGGCGCAGTTGATGTTCGTCTCGGTGTGCGTCCCGGGGAACAGGCTGTAGAGCACGGAGTCCCGCGTCACGGCGCTGCTCGGGACGAACCTCGACAAACACCACTGCATTCCTCTCCAGACTTCTTCTGCATAGGTACATTCCAGAAGGAGGTGTGTGACAGTCTCGTCCCCCCCGCAGCCGCTTCGAGGGCAGCGTGCGGTGCGGCTGAGAATCCGGGCTTGCATAAAGGATCTCACAGGCAGAGCCCTTCTCACCACCAGCCAAGCCATGTCTTGGTGCTTGTTGGAAAGTTCTGGCGATGAGGCATTCTGCCAAATGGCTTTGACAGTCTGCTCAGGGAACCGCTCGATAGGATCCGCCCTCTCCTTTTCCCGAAGGGTCTCAAGGACACTACGTGCTGACCCCACTTCCTAATGGACTTGTGGTCAAAGGTGTTTTTCTTCATAAATTTCTCCACGAAGGACAGGTGAAACAGAACGGTCCAACTACTCGGAGCGTTCCGCGGCAGCGAGGCCAGGCCCATCCTTCACAACACCGGGGACAGGTAGAACCTCAGTACGTAGTGACACTTGGTGTTTGCGTACCGGGAATCCACGCACAGCTTGATGCAGCCACACACAAAGGTGGCCATCAGGGTGAGGGTGGCATTGGGTGTATTTTTTCCCCCGTTGCCCAGATCTTTGTACAGTGAGTCCCTTCGGACCCGGTCCATCTTTGACCTCCATATAAACTGGAAGATGACCCGGGTAACTGCAGCAGCACAGGTTCTGGGAATAGGCCAGACTTGTGCCACGTATAATAGCAATGACAGTGCCTCACACCTGATGACCAGGTTTTTTCCCGCGATGGAGAGCGACTGTAGCTTCCATCTGCCCAGTTTCTGCCTCACTTTGCTGATACGCTCCTCCCAAGACTTGGCACACGCCCCAGCCCCCCCGAACCAAATACCCAGCACCTTCAGGTGGTCGGTCCTGACGGTGAAGGGGATCGAGGATTGGTCGGCCCAGTTCCTGAAGAGCATGGCCTCGCTCTTGCCTCGGTTTACCTTGGCCCCCGAGGCCCGTTCGAACTGGTCACAAATGCACATAAGTCTGCGCGCGGACAGCGGATCCAAGCAGAAAACGGCGACGTCATCCATGTCCAGGGAGGCCTTAACCTGCAGGCCCCCGCTGTCAGGAATAGTCACCCCTCTCAGGCTCACATCCTTCCTGATGGACTCAGCAAATGGCTCTATGCAGCACACAAACAAGGCAGGAGAGAGGGGGCAGCCCTGCCTGACTCCAGATCTGACTGGGAAGCTATCTGATTCCCACCCGTTAATTGAGACTGCACTGACAATGTTGGTGTAGAGCAGTTTGATCCAATTGCAGATTCCTTCCCCAAAGCCCATTTTGGAGAGAACATCTCTCATATACGTGTGTGATATCCTGTCAAAGGCTTTCTCCTGGTCCAGGCTGATCAGGCAGGTGTCCAACCCTCTGTCCTGCACGTTGGCGATTGTATCCCTGAGGAGTACGAGATTCTCAGCGATCTTCCTGCCCGGTACAACACAGGTTTGGTCAGGGTGAATCACCGACCCTAGAGCAGACCTGACCCGGTTGGCGATTACCTTTGACAGAATTTTGTAATCCGCATTCAACAGTGAGATTGGTCTCCAATTTTTGAGTTCCTCCCTCTCCCCCTTCCGCTTGTAGACGAGGGTGATGATGCCTTTCCTCATGGATTCACTCATGGTACCTGCCCGAAGCATACTGACATACACCTCCAGCAGGTCCTGGCCAATCAAGTCCCACAGAGCGGAATAGAGCTCAACCGGTAAGCCGTCGCTTCCGGGAGTTTTATTTTTTTCGAAGGACTCGAGGGCCTTGGTCAGCTCGTCCAGAGATAGCGGCTGGTCCAGCCTCTCCTGTGTTCTGTCGTCTAAGACCTCCGTGATAGAGGACAGGAATGACTGGGCGGCCGCGCTGTCGGTCGGCTTCGCGTCATACAGACTGGCGTAGAAGGATTTACTGATCCTCATGATGTCAGCCTGAGATGACGTTAGCGAGCCATCTTCTTCCTTCAGACTGCTGAGCACAGAGCTCTCTTTGTGCACCTTCTGGAAGAAGAAACGTGAGCACATCTCGTCCTGCTCCACCGAGCGGATCCTGGACCGGAAGATTATCTTGGAGGCCTCCGAAGCAAAGAGCGAGGCTTGCTGGCCCTTCACCTCCTTGAGGTCCTACAGTCACAGTGAGGGAAGTGTGTCACACCGCACAGTCACAGTGTGGGATGTGTGTCAGATCTCTGAGTCACAGTGAGGGATGTGTGTTAGGCCTCACAGTCACAGTGAGGGAAGTGTGTCACACCGCACAGTCACAGCGAGGGCTCAGTGTGTTATATCAATGTCTTACAGTGAGCAGTGTTTCTACTGTCAGAGTGGTACAATGCATGGTGTGTTTTATATCAGTTTATTACAGTGTATAACATATGTTATATTAGTGTAGAGCTGTGTTTTATTTCAGAGTGTGTACAGTGATCAGTGTGTCTTAAGTAATGGAATTGCACTGAAGCTGCAGTTACAGTGAAGGCTCTGTGTTATATAAGGCTATAGCAGCAGGCGATACATATTATGTCAGAGTTATAGTGAGAGGTGTGTGTTATATCACGTAGTGAGTGGGTGAGTGTTACGTTAATGTATAAAGTGAGAGAGCTGTTTGTTGGGTTAGTGTAACTGTGAGGAGTTATGTGGCATGTAAGCATTTTAGAGTGAAGTTCACGTTATTTCAATATCAGATCAAGGTATGTGTGTGTCTGTATCATATCAGTGTATTATACACTCAGGAGGGTCTAAAACAATTTCTTATGTATAGATTATTTTATATTTGAATATAATGGAGAGTGTTGTGGTTTATATCAGTGATACAGTGATGGGTATGTTCCAGTGTGTGCTTTTTATATCAATGGGATGCGTTTTATATCAATGTTACTGTGAAGGGTCTGTGTTCTATCAGTCATGATTTGGAGGTGCTGGTGTTGGACTGGGGTGTACAAAGCTAAAAATTACATAACACCAGGTATTAGTCCAACAGGTTTACTTGGAAGCACTACTCTTTCATCAGTTGGTTGTGGAGTATAAGATTGTAGGACACAGAATTTATAGCAAAAGTTTATAGTGTGATGTAACTGAGTAAAATAAAATATGATTCTGCAAATGCACATTCACCCCACAAACTTATGCGTGTGTTATATTTTATTTTGCTCAAAAACTGCATGAATCCATGTAAGATTCTGTAAATACCTTCTTTAGATTAGAATCAGTCTGACCATTGGGGCACAGATGGCCTCACACAGGGCATCTCACATGTTCAATGCATTATCCAGGCCAACATGGCACCTATTGTTAAAGTTCACTTGAGAATGTAACTTTAAGACAATTCTGGGATTTACATATGAAAGAACTGAAACCAACAGGCTCATTCTAAAAGATGAAAGACTCAACAAACAATCCAGGTCTTTTTCAATATATAATTTCAGTTTCATCACACTGTAAACTTTTGCTCTCAATTCTGAGTCCTACGATCTTATACTCCACAACCACCTGGTGGAGTAGTGCTCTAAAAGCTAGTACTTCCAAATAAACCTGTTGGACTATAGCCTGGCGTAGTGTGATTTTTAACTTAGATTTCACCATAAACACTGATGGAACAATGTTATATTGAAATGCTACAATGAGGAGTGTGTGTTAGACTGGTGTAACAGTGAGAGAGTGTGTTATGGCAGAGACTAATAGTGAGGCTTGTGTTACATCAGAGTCTTACAATGGGGAGACGTCTTTCATGAAGATGCTGTAAGAAGGGGTGGGAGTTATATCAATATTACAAGGAAAAGTGTGTTTTGTTATATGTCTGTTACAATGAGGGGTGTTTGTTATATTATAACATTACTGTCATATGTGTGTTATATCAGAGTGTAACAGTGTGACAGTGTTTTATATCAGAATGTTGCAGTTATGTGTATGGTCTCTCAGAGCATTACAATGAGGTGTGTATATCAGTTTGTTGTAGTGGCAGGGCCTGTATTATGTAAGCAGGTTATAATTAAAACATATGAACATGTGTATTTTTTATATATATATGTTACAAAGAGGTGCATGTTTTCTATCAGTATCAACATGAGTGACATTATATTAAATTGTTAGATTAGTTTTAAGTCATTGCAACACTGGGGGGGTTGTGTGTCAAATAAATGTGTTACAGTGAGGAGTATGTATTTTATTAGTGTTACAGTGAGAGATGTGTATTACATCAGTGCTACAGTGGAAACACTTATCAGAATAATACAGTAACATTGGATATTCAATCAAGATGTTATTGCTGGGGCTGCTGGATCACAGTGTTACAATGAGTGGAAATGTGTATATGAAACTGCATATGGTGCATACATAAGGTGTGTGTTTGGTCAGTGTAGCAATGGTCTATATTTGAGTGTTACAGTAAGAACTGTGCCTTATACTGAGTGCTAGAATAAGGGTATGTGCTATATCAATGTAATAGTGAGGGGTGTCTGCTATTATTAGTGTAATAGAAAGCAGTGGCTTTAGGTATGTGTTTTATGTCAATCTTATTGTATTTTATATTAAGCTGTATTAAAGGGGGCAATGAGGGGCTATATGTTAGTTCAGTGTAGCTGTGATGGGTGTATGTTATTATCAGAATATTACAGTCAGAAGTGTTCCTTACATTTGACTGCTACAGGAAAGGTGTGTGCTATATCAGTGTAACAGTGAGGGACAATATTAGAGTGCTGCTATATTAGAATGTTACAAGAAGTGGCGAGTGTTATATTATTCTTACAGTGAGGCCTGTCCTTTATAAAAGACTGAAACAGTGAGAGGTGTTTGTTATGGGACAGTATTAAACCGAGAGGAGTGTGTGCTATTAGGGCGTTAGTGTGTTTATATCGGTGTAATAATGAAGGAAGTGGGTTACGTCAGTGTGATAGAGTGAGAGTGTGTTATATCAGTATTTATAATCTAGGTACATTTTAAATAAATATTACAGTAAGAATTGTGCTTTGTATCAGAATGTTAAAGTGAAATGTCTGTTACTATCAGTGTGTTACAATGAGGAGTGTCTCTTATATGTGTGCTACAGAGAGAGGTGCATACAAAGCATTACTGTGATGGTCTGTACTATTATAATGTTACAGTAAGGTGGGTGTGTTATATCAGTGTTACAGTGAGGCAAGTCTGTCATTATCAGTGTTACAGTGAGAGGTGGATATTTGACAGTTGCAACATTGATGTACGTGTGCTACATCAGTGTGTTTCAGTTAGAGGGCTGTGTTATATCACAGTTTTGAATGAGAGTGTATGATACATCAGCATGTAAGGCATGTCTGTTAGATCATTGCAACCGGAGTATGTGTTTTCTCACATTGTTTATGATAGGAATGTGTGTTATATCAGAGACTTAGTGAGAAATATATTACAAAGATATGATGAGACTGCATTACATTAGTCTTACAGTGAGGGATGGGTGTGTTATATCAGAGTGTTACTGTTAGAGCTGTGTGTTATATCAGAGTGTTACTGTTAGAGCTGTGTGTTATATCAGACAATTACTGTTAGGGCTGTGTGTTATTTTACAGTGTTGCAGTGAGAGATGTGTGTTGTATCTGAGAGATGTGTGTTGTATCTGAGTGTTGCAATGAAGAGTGATGGGGAGGTGCTATATCAGAGTGTCACAGTGAAGGGAGTGAGGTGTTATTATCAGAGGGTCACAATGAAGAGTGTGGGGTGTTGTATCAGAGTGTCACACTTAGGGGTGTGTGTTATTTCAGAGAGTGTTAAGGTGAAGGGTGTGTTTATATCAGAGTGTTCTGGTGAGGGGTTGTGTGTTATTATCAGAGTGTGTTACAATGAGGGGTGTGTGTTGTATCAGAGTTTTAAGATGAGGATGTGTATTATAGAGGTGTGTGTTATATCAGAGTGTTACAGTGAAGAGTGGTGGGGACGTGCCATATCAAAGTGTCATGTGAAGGGGGTGGTGAAGGGTGGGAGGGTGTGTGTTATATCAGAGTGTTACAGTGAAGGGGCATGTGTTATATCAAAGTGTTACATTGAGGGTGTGTGTGTTACATCAGTGTTAAGGTGAGGGATGTGTATTATATCAGTATTACATCAGTATTACAGTAAGGGGTGTGTATTATATCAAAGTATTACAGTGAGGGTGTGTGTGTTATATCAGGGTATTGAGGTGAGGGGCATGTATTATGCCCCTGTTACAGTGGATGGGGGGGGGGTGGATGTTATACCAGAATGTTCAGGTGACCGGTGTGACAGTGAGGGGTGTGTATTAGAGTGTTACAGTGAAAGGTGGGATATGTGTGTGACGCGCCGTATTTACTCGGTCTCTATAAGAGAGGATCTGTCTGCGTGAGGAAGTTTGCAAAATAGCTCAGACAGGAACGGGAGAGGCACTGACCGATGGATGTGTAGAGCTCCTATGTTCCGCAGCTAATGTCTTACTGGTCACAAGGCCTTGTACTGAGTGGGTTCAGAGGTCCTTCCCTCCCCCTCCATCCTCACTGGTCTGCCCTTCCAGTGTCCTTTACGACCCCAGCTCGCATTTTCCACGCTCTCTCCCTGCAGCCGCTCCTAATGTCTTTAGCTCCTGCCGTTAAATTGAAACCTTCTGTAGAAGCTGGCCGGATCAATAGCGGCTTTCCCTTTCACCGAGTGTGCAGCAACCTCTGACCTCGCCACACTTGCCTCTGGATGTGAACGGACATGTGTAGCTGATATAAATCTCAAATAAACACTGCTATCGTATATTGGCAATCACGAGTGCCTTGGGGTAAGGTGTCAGTCACACCCCTTGTGCGCGGTACAGCCCAGCCCAGCTCCACTTAGTTCACGAAATATGATGGAGCCGTGCAGCACAGGAGCGGCCAATCGGCCCGTCGTACTTGTGCGGCCTTTTTGAAAGTCATTGCCAACCAATTCTTTTCAGGCCTGTGCTCCCTCGACTTAGTTCTGCAACTGGTTTCTCCTTCCGGCCTTTCCCCCCCCCAGTTTCCTTCAGAAACACAGTATTGAACCCGCTCCCGGTTTTCCCATCTGCCCCTCGGAATCTTTAACCAGGCGCCACCAAATCTGTTCCGGTCGGTTACTAACGCTCCCATCTGAGGGGGGGGGGTCCAGTTTCTTCATAGGTACCCCGTCAATCTCCTCCTGCATTGTGAATGCCTGTGTTAAATCTGATCGGATCCTATTGTAAAGAGATCGATCCCAGCCTCTGCATCGTCTGACACAACTGATAGCTTTTCCACCGATCCCCTGTGTGCTTCCTCAAAAGAACCGAACATCCATCCTTGCGGGTATGAAAGAAAGCCCGAGATTCCTTGTATCTTCTGAAGAATCGTGAACTGTTGGAAAAAACGTATTTGACTTATCAGTGTCCGTTATGGAAGGAAATCTGCCGTCTTTACCTGGTCTGGCCTACATGAGACTGTCTGCCCACAGAAATGTGGTTGACAATACTTTTTCACTCATAACTGCTCTCTGGGCAATTAGGGATGGGCAATAATGCTGTCCTAGCCAGCGAAGCCCACATCCCGTGAATGAATTTAAAGAATTAATTGGTCTTACCACCTTCAAAGATGTATCAATGTACAATCCAAGTCTCTCTGCTCTGCACCATCAGATTGGAGATTGAACCAAAGCCTGCCACACAGCCAAGGGTTTCTCCTGAGATCATGGTGTCATGGAAATCCAGAGTTCCAAGTTAATGCTCTGAGGGCTTTGATTCAAATCCCATTTTAGCAGCTGGTGGAATCTAAATTTAAACCCTGGAATTGAAAGAGGTGGACACTGCAGGGGTTAGAGTGTCCTGTCTCTACTTCCAACTCCAGTTGGGGCAGCATGGTGGCACAGTGGTTAGCACTGCTGCCTCACAGCACCAGAGACCCGGGTTCAATTCCCACCTCAGGCGACTGACTGTGTGGAGTTTGCACATTCTCCCTGTGTCGGCGTGGGTTTCCTCCGGGTGCTCCGGTTTCCTCCCACAGTCCAAAGATGTGCAGGGTCAGGTGAATTGGCCATACTAAATTGCCCGTAGTGTTAGGTAAGGGGTAAATGTAGGGGAATGGGTGAGTTGCGCTTCGGCGGGGCGGTGTGGACTTGTTGGGCCGAAGGGACTGTTTCCACACTGTAATCTAATCTAATCTAATTTAATCCATTCTCATTTCGCCCCTTCCCTCTCTCCCACATAGTTGATGGTTTACATTACCCTGAATGGGCTTTGCCTGTAATTATTCAATTGGCAACACAAGTGATTTATTGGTGCTGCTTAATAGGGGGAAAAAAACCACAGTGATTTGGTGATGGGGGAAAAAATCATTTGGATGTGTGTGATCGGACGTCCGGATATAAAACAGAACTGGAATTGAAAACCTGTCTCAGTAACGATGACCATGACAATTCTCATTGGCAGTAAAAACCCATCTGTTGACAAATATCCCATAGGGAAATAAATCAGCCATCCTTGTCTGGTCTGCCCTCCATGCAACTTCAGACCCACAGCAATGTGGTTGACTCTGACTGCCCTCAGAAATGGTCATTGCAAGCCGCTCAGTTGGAGGTGGATGACAATTGCTGCGCTTGCCAGTGACACCCAGTTCCCATCAAAGAGTAAGACCATCCAAGAAGGAAAGCTCTTCTTGATTTATTGGAAATGCAAACTTGTGCTCAAGATAGTAACCACTTCCAGATTGATTCAGCTCCCTACCCTTCCCCTCAGGCTATTGGCTACGTACTTCTTGGGCACAGGCCCTCATCTAACAGTTCAGTCTTCACATGTCAGACTGGATTTTACAGTTGAAACAGAAGTACTGACACAGTTAAAGTACCTCCAATCAGAAAAGCCACACTTGACTGTTGGAAGGGATATTTAACTCTCGGGACATCACAGCTGGTCCACTTTCTGTCTTCAAACCAATGTTCACAAAGACCTGTCACTTCCCAGGAACACAGAAATCACAGAAAGAGGAGTCTATTCAGCCCCTTCAGCCTCTCTAGTATTCAACTCATGGTTATAGAGGCATAGAAACAGGCCTTTCAGTCCAACTTATCCATGCTGACCAGGTTTCCTAAACTGAACTAGTCCCATTTGCCTGTATTTAGCTCATATCCCTCTAAAATCTTTCCTATTCCTCTACCTGTCCAAATATCTTCTAAATGTTGTAATTGTACCCATCTCTACCACTTCCTCTGGCAGCTCCTTCCATAAATGCACCACCCTCTGTGTGAAAAAGTTACCCCTGCAGTCCCTTTTAAATCTTTCCCCCCTCACCCTAAACCTACACCCTCTAGTTTCGGACTCCTCTACCCAGGGGAAAAGACGTTGGCAATTCACCTTATCTATGTCCCTCATGATTTTGTAAACTTGTGTAAGGTCACCTCTCAGCCTTCTACACTCCAGGGAGAGAAGTCCCAGCCTATCCAGTCTCTCCTTCGGACACAAACTTTCCAGTCTCAGTAACACCCTTGGAAATCTTCTTTGCACCCTTTCCATTTCAGTAACATCCTTCCTACAGCAGGGTGACCAGAATTGTAGCAGAATTGTTGATCTGCACCTACACCTCACTAATCTGCCTCTGCTCCATTTTCTTCAATAACTTTACTCAACAAGATCTGTCCATTTCCATCTTGAAAATTTCAATGAAGCTGCCAGGATCCAAGGCTTTTAAGATGATGACAGTTTGAGGTTTCTGCTACCACTTGTGTGAAAGATTGTTGATTTCTAATCCTCCACCACAATTTCTGTCCAGTCTACACAGTTGAATCTTTTTTTTCATTGTACTTGCTTTGAGTAGATCATCCTTCAACCTACCCAACGTAATAGAAAACCAACCAGTTTTGTGCAACCTTTCCTCATAGTTTAACCCTTTTATTCTGGTGATAAGTATGCAAAGTCTCCAAAAACCAATATTTCATTCCGGAGGCTAAAAACTGATGGCAGTACAGCCCAGATTGTATCTGACAAAGTCTGGGTATCATTGAGATCTCAAATCCTTCCCTGTGTATTCCAAACAGCATTTTAATTTTTAGACCTCTACTGGCTGCTAGTGGTTTGTGCACATGGACACACAAATCTCCCTGTTTCATCGATCAATAAATATTTGGTTTGCCTTTTCAGACCGTAAGTTAGCCTTCCTTTTTCCAACATTGAACTCCACCTGTCCAGATTTTCCCCACTCACTTATTTTGTCTGAATTCATTTGTAATTTCTTTCTCTCATCCACAACATTACTGTGGCTCTCTGGCTCTGATCTCACACCAACTCCCAACCTGTGGAAGAAGGCCTTTTGTTGCATAGTCATGCAATCCTACAGCACAGCAACAGACCCTTCAGTCCAACCAGCCCATGCTGACCATAATCCCAAAATAAACTGGCCCCACCTGCCTGTACTTGGCCCATATCCCTCCAAATCTTTTCTATTCATCTACCATCTGCCTGTTTTGCCACTTTGAAAGACATATCCAATTTGTTCCAATCTGTGGCCTATGTCAACATAGCCCTGCAAATTGGTCCTTTCCAAGTATTTATCCAATTCTGTTTTGAAAGACACTATTGAATTTCCTTGTGCAACCCATTCAAACAGCACATTCTACATCATAACAAATTATACAATATCCCAACTCCTCGCACCATAGCTAATTCTTTTGCCTATAATGATCAATCTGTTAAATCAGCAAGGAAGTGGAAGTGGATACTGCAGATGCTGGAGATTAGAATCTAGATTAGAGTGGTGCTGGAAAAGCACAGCAGGTCAGGCGGCAACTGAAGAGCAGGAGAATCGACATTTCAAGCCAGAACCATTCCTGATGAAGGGCTTTTGCCTGAAATGTTGATTCTCCTGCTTCTCGGATGCTGCTTGACCTGCTGTACTAAATCAGTCTGATCTACAATCAGAGATCTTAGCAGCTATTCTCTATGGAATTGTGTCTAGGATTAATGCATCGCTGGATATTTTACAGCTACAGTTAAGCATCAATAACTACTCACTAGTGATCCACTGTGGAACAATTGATCCTTGCAGTGGGCTGCAGGAGATGGGAATTCTAACTCTGATCTGCTATCTGACATCCCAGCCCCAGGATATCACTCCATCCACCTCCCCCCACCCCCAGGATATCATCATTCCACCCCCCCGCCATCCCCAGGATATCATCACTTCAAACCCCCGGCCCCAGCCTTGTCATCTCCTGTAACAGGAATGGCTTATTCTTGAGATAGCGAAGGCAGAAGTTTGAAAGGGAAGACCCAGCATCTGAACCCAATCCGCTCTCACCCAATCCCCACCCCTGTAACCACAGTCTGAACTCACATTTCCCCTCTCTGTAAACACAGACTGAACACCAGCACTGCTCTCCTCAGTAGCACAGTCTGAACTTGCTCTCCACCCTGTACCAACAGTCTGAAGCTGCACCACCCCCCCCAACCACAGTCTGACCCTAGACTGCCTCCCTCCCCACTCCATAACCACAGGCTGGACCCGGACACCCACCCGGAACCACAATCTGAACCCAGACCCCCTCCTGTAACCACAGTCTGAACTCAGACTCTTTCCCCCCCCATGCCCCCATTACCACAGTCTCGACTCAGACCCCATTTCCCCTGTAACCATGGTCTGAACACACCCACCCGCTACCATAACCATAGTGTGAACCCAGACCTCCTATAAACATACAGGCTGCAAATAATATGGAGAATATTGAAAAACAAATTCTCAGCTGACCTTTGAATAATTTTGGCCAGCTAAGAGATCACCCTCCAGCCCAAGTGCTAAGAGCTTGGGTAATGTTCATTAGGCCTACTGGGAGCCATGTGGCTTCATCCTCCATGGTGCACTCACTGAGCATGCTCAGTGTATTAATTAGCCAATCCCCCATCACCACACTGGTGCCAAAGAATATCAAAGCCTTTTGTGCTAGACCATGAAGTGAATTTAAATGGAAATGACAGCTCGGTAATAAGGCTTTCCATCGAACACCGCTCCCCCCTTTGGGCAGAGAAATGACGAGTGCTTCACGCTGAAATGTTGTTTATTTATTAGGAGTGATTGTCTGCTGTGCCAGCTCACACAGAACAGTTATTGGCAGAGTAAATGGAGAAGTAATGAACAGAAAGCAAAGATTATCCTACGTGAATCAAAAGAGCACTTCCAAATACAGGACTGTGTCACTGCACCTGAAGCCTGATGTCTAGGCCTTGAAGCTTCTCATACTCCTGAACTTAACACAAATCTAAATTCCAGGCCCAAGACTTAACCTTTTGAATGTAGTGGAGGTTGAGAGAAAAATACTTGTTTGATGTTTGTATTTTTGTTTTAGATTAAAATTCATTGCTGATGAGCACAGAGAGTGCTCTCTGTCTTGCATTCACAATTTGAATGCCCTGAGCCTTCAGGGTACCTTAGTGCTCTTTGGTATGTTATTTCCCCTCCTCCCCCAATAGTTCCATGTGTAATAGCCCAACATGGTCTGGTTTGATATTCTGGCTCATGCCAAACTCACTCATTTCAGCTGATTGTAGATATGGGTTTTCAACTTCGGTCTCAGTGGCCTGGAAGGGAAGGGGGAGGATCAGGCTGACTTGCTGGTCCTGATCACCATCCACAGTTGTCTTTGGTTCTGCCTCTGGAGGAAAGGCCTGGAGCCCTGAGATATAGTGTTTGTATTCTTCCTCGTCTCACTTATCTCTAACTCTGTAACCTCCTCTAACCTCACAATCTCTTCCTCCTTTTCTAGCCCCTTGGACATCCTCACTCTCTTCACCCCTCTGTTTAAACTATACTTTCAGCAGCCTAGGTCCTGGGTTGGGAATTTCCTCTCACCGTCCTTCTATGCCCCTCCAACCCCTTTTATTCCTCCACCTCTTCAGCCCCTCGACTTTCCTCCACTTCCTTTTTCTCTGCACCCCCCTGCCTGTTTACCTTCCTCCACCCCCTCCAACCCCATGCCCCTCTATCCCCTCTACCCCTCTACTTCTCTGCACCTCCATCTCCCTCCATTCTTCTATCTCCCTCCACTTATCTTCATTCCTCTGTTTCCCTCAGCCTCTTAAAATCTTCACCCCTCTTTCTCCCTCAATGTCCTCTGCTGCTTTATCTGCTGCTCTCTCTACTGTATCACATATGACCAAACCAACCTTTTTGATCAAATAATTGCACCCATTTCTACTATCTCCTGACATGTCTTAGTGTTAATGTTTGTCTGAATTATGCCCCAGTGAAATGCCTTGGGATATTTTATAGTGTGAAGGGTGTGTGGAATAGGCCAAATAATTATCGTCTGGTCAGTCTGATCTTGGCAGTGGGCAAATTACTAGAGTCAATGTTGAGAGAGAGAATTAGTGGTTACTTGGAAAAGCATAGCTTAATCAAGGATAGCAAGCTTTCATTTAAGGAAGGTTGTGTCTTACTAACCTAATTTATTGTTTTGAGGGATGTTGTCTACATGGATTTCAATAAGGCATGTTACAAGGTCCCAAGTACCTAACTGGCCAGAACAAGTACAGTTCTTGTGGTATAGGGAAATGTGGCAAGGAGGGTCCAAGTTAGTTCAGTGAAAGAGGAATAGCCAATGGATATCTTTTGTGAATGGAAAGCAGTTTCAGTGGTGATCCAGAAGGCTTGGTTTGCTGTTTGTGGTATGTATTAATGATTTGGGCTTAAATATGGGAGACATGATTGGGAAATTTGCAGATGACAAAAATCAGCCAGTGAAGGGGATTTGTTCATTAAAGGATGATATCAATGGGCTAGTTGCAAAAAGAGGCAAATGGAATTCAATCCAGTGAAGTGCGAAGTTATGTATTTGGAAGTGAGGGACTTTGGAGTAGATATCCACAGGTGCCCGAAGATGGCAGAATAAGTGGTGAAGAAGGCATATGGAATATTGGCTGAATACAAGAGCAGGGGTGTAATGCCGGAGGTATATAAAATCAGTTAGACCACAGCTAGGGTTTTGTGCGCAGTTCTGGTCCCTGCATTATAGGCAGGACAGAGTTGTTTGAGAATAGTTCTAGAAAGAGAACAAAGGAGATTTATAGAAATGTTCCCAGGGTTTGAAAATTGCAGTTATGAGAAAAGAGTGGATAGGTTAGGGTTGTTTTCCTTAAAACAGAGCGGACCGAGGGGCGACTTAATTGTAGTGTGCAAAATAATGAGGGGTTTGCATAGAGTAGACAGGGAAGAGCTGGTTCGAGAGTGTGTTGTTGGAAAAGCACAGCAGATCAGGCAGCATCCGAGGAGCAGGAGAGGATGCTGCCTGACCGGCTGTGCTTTTCCAGCAACACACTCTCGACTCTGATCTCCAGCATCTGCCAGGGAAGACCAGGGTTCCCCGAGCAGAGGTCGGTCACCGGGGGCTGCAGGTTTAATGTGATCGGCAGAAGGATTGGAGGAAACGTGAGAAAAGTCTTCGGTTCCCCTAGAGCGTGGTGGCTCACGCTGGCCAGTTGAGTGGTGGCGATGAAAACCTTTCCCTTATTCCGCTGGCACGGGCGAGGCGGGCCGAATGGCCTCTTTCTGGGCTGTCACTGTTGGAACTGTGAAATCAGCCTTGCATTGTTGTTGAAAGGGGCAGGCCAGTGAAAGGGAGCAGAGTGTCCTGGTTGCTCGGTTGTTGTGGTCACCAATCCTGACGGGCTCTCTCTCTCTTTCTACCCAAGGTGCAGTTGACTACCTCACCAAGAACGTGAGCCTGTCCACACAGAGGCGGATGAAGTTGAGTGAGCACTCCGCTGTCCTGGGTTTGCTGCAGGTCGAAACGGGACAAGCTTACTGAGGACGTCTGGCCACTGCGAGAGCTCACGGAGCAAGGCCAGAGAGAGAGCTCCGCCTGACCAGTTCAATCTGGGCCTGAGACATTGTCAGACCCTCCCAGACAGCGCTCGACCTTCGCTCCTGAAATTCTAGTGCCCTCTACCACCCCCCTCAAACTGACCATCTCGTAATCCAGGAATGCCCCCTCCCACCCATTACCCCGACAACTGGGAGCTAGACTGCTAAGGGTCTAGTATCCACCCCTCCCAGAATATTGTATATCTGCTTTGACAATATTTGTAAGTGTGTCTTTTTGTTTGTTTGTTGTTGAGCTATTATGCCTGCTTTTCTCATGAGAGACTGACCCCCATGGAGGAAACTGAGGGTGAGGGAGGTATTCATGCTCCCTTCCCCTCTCCCCTCCACCTACCAAGAGGGGCAATAGCTTGGAAACGAGATTCTCCCGATCACACACAAAACGCTTCAACACCGACTCACCTGTCAGATATAGGACCCCGAGGCAGCTCCCGGGGCCAGAGCTGAAGCGGGAGCCTCTTCCCGCTCATGTACAGATGGAAGGAAGACATCAGACCCACCACACTCCATCTCAGCACCGTTTAAAAATCGACCAAACCCAAGTTTACACCGCTTTACTTTTAAGGAACGCTTTTCTTTTGGGAACAAGAATTGGCTTTGCATTCAAAGCGGAAATCTTATGGAGACTGTTTCTTCAACAGGAACTAATTGCACCTCTAGCACAAGACAGTTGACAAATGGGACAAAAGAAGGCGCAGCAGTTTGTATGGGATGGGGTTAGGGGTGACCCTTGAAGAGGAATTACGGTCTGTGTAAATCAAACAAATGCTCATTTCACGTTAATGCAGAGTGTCAGTTATTAATGGTCAGTGAGACTTCATGACACACATAACCATTCCACCACTGAGCTACAGCAAGGCTCAAAATGAAAGCGACTCTTGTATTTTGGTACTGGATTGTCCGTGGAGTTTGTTTTTTTTAAAAAGTTGTATCCTTTTTGAGGGCGCCTACAGTTCGGGCCTGAAGTCCATCACTGTTTATATCACTGCTCCTACATTCCTGCTTTCCTACTCCTGGCCATCCTTGGGACTTTTGGTCCAGGACAGCTAGCAAAGGACCAAGTTGGCAGTTCCGAACGCGATTTGTTTCAGTAAATGAATCCAGGAGGGGTGGGGAGGCTTTTTTTTCCCCCCATGGCCTGACTGATCTACAGTGAGAGAGTTTGCAGCGATCTGACTAAGAGCAGGTGGTTTCTCCGAGACTTTGAACAAAATGCGGAGTTCCGAACACCAGATGTTTCTCTCTCTCTCTCTCTCTCGGTCCAGGGTTGCAATGCTCCATTTACACTGGGTCATGTTTGATCCATCCTGAGGCCACACAGTCACTCCCCCCACCTTGTGCTGTAACTCGGCGGTCCCTTTACCATTTCTTCATTTACTGGAACGAGAAGGATTTTTAAATCTATAACGCGAGGATGTTGGGTTCCGTGCATTTTACTGTAATCAAAAAAAAACATTCGACAGAACTTTACCAATATTCTATAGACATTCTTGGCATGTTAGACTCTGATAACTTTCCCTCTTCCCCCTCATCAAACCCTTTCCCTCGACCCCCTCCCTCCTTTCTCTTCTCCGCTGTAACTTGTATTGTAGAATTGTCAGACGATTTTTTTGAAAGAAGTCCCAGTTCTGTCTTGACTGCATTTAATGGAACTGGGAGGTGCTCATTTAACGGCTGCTCAATCCCCGGAAAGCGCTGGGTTGGTTGGGGTTGGGGGTTGGGGCGTGTGAGTCTACATCAATGATTGCTCGCTCTTCAACCCCCCCGCCCCTACTCTCCTGAAGTCCCCTCCTCCCTCTCGTTGTTGGAAGCCCTTCCCCACTAACGCATGGAGGGTGCGTCATTTCATATGGTCAAGGCTGAGTTAGATAGAGATCTACTGTTTGCTAAGGGAGTCAAGGGTTATGGGGATAGACCGGGAAGTGGGGTTAAGGCCACATTAGCTCAGCCATGATCTTATTGTGTCTCAGGTCAAGGGGCTGAATGGCCTATTCTTGTTTTTTATATATGATTTATACCTGAACAAGGAATGCTGTTACTCCACTTGATACAAATAAATCTGTTTAAATTCACAAAGCAGATACAAATTAGTCCATATATGTATATAGTGAACACTGATAACCCCCCTCCCCCGCCCCCCACGAAATGTCATTGAATGGCAGGACTGACTGAAGATGCTAAATTCAAGATTAGAGTGGTGCTGGAAAAGCACAGCAGGTCAGGCAGCCTCCGAGGAGCAGGAGAGTGGATGTTTCGGGCAAAAGCCCTTCATCAGCATTTGGCCGAAACGTCGATTTTTCCTGCTCCTCGGATGCTGCCTGACCTGCTGTGCTTTTCCAGCACCACTCTAATCTTGATTCTAATCTCCAGCATCTGCAGTCCCCCACTTCTGCCTGAAGAGGCTAAATTGCCTCTGACTGTCCCAATGTTCCCACCCTCACTGCCTCTCAGCTGTGACCAGCTCCCAAATCAAACCTGGGAAGTTGCAATCGAAATGGTCCCAAACCGCACATTCCAAAGCCTCACGGAGCAAACATCAAACTTTTGTGGGTTTCTCTTCAATTTTGTTGCTGAATTGGGGTTCAAGGGAGGGACTTAAAGCAATACATATGAGCCAAATAAACAGTAGTGCAGTCCAGGGTTGCCAACTTGGCTGGATGTATTCTTGGAGGTTTCATCGCCTGGCCTCCTGCACCCTGTTCCCTGAACCAGTCAGACAGCTTCTTTTCCTGCTCTCCCACATCTTTCAAACGAATAAACAAAAGGAACAAGACTCTCAAATTGCTTTGTGATTTTTTTTTCCCTCAACTGAGTGGCTTGCATCAGTATCCTGCAGATTAACACTGAACAATCCTGGAGGTTTGGCAACCCTTAGAGTCGTCCCACGTATGGATTAAATCTGGGCTGGTGGAGGAGCTGTGGGACAGTGAAGAAAGCCCTACCATGGTTGATGGAAAAACAGTTTATGTATAAATGTCAAATATCTGAACCCCTAGCACTGGGATTCAGCTTATGAGCAAATTCAGCTTCATTGTTAGACTTTTAAACATGTATTTTTGCTCAAAAGCACCTTATAATTCCATTAAATGTCCAGTCTAGCTCAACCTTGTACCATTAGCAGACCCTTCAACTCACCTCTCACTCCCCTCCCTGACCCCTGTCTCAATAAGTCTCCTAGCTTCTGTGCTTGTTTCTTATAATTTGATTGAGCATGTGTGTATATAAAACCACTGCATAATTTATTCTGCTATGTTGTTAATTATAGATTAGATGGGAACCTGTACTCGCATTTACATACAGTCAGTAGATGTCTGGCTCTTGTAACCTGCTATAATTGTTATCTCATTAAAGGTTAACTGAAACTAGCCATCACCAGGCGTGTGTGTGTGCGCGCGCGCCGGTGTGATATTGTGTGTGTGCGCGCGCGCCGGTGTGATATTGTGTGTGTGTGTGTGTGTGCGCGCGCGCCGGTGTGATATTGTGTGTGTAATTGTCCCTTCCCATTGAAGATTCAGGTACCCATCTTCTGTTCCATGGGCAAAAGCTTCAAAGTCCTAAGTGCACCAGCTTTGAGGAGAAAGCATCAGAGAAATCAGGAGGCGATGAAAAAGTGATAGCAATCGTGGGTCTTAAAGCCTCTGGGTGATGGGACAAAGTGAAGGTTGAAGGAGGGAAGCAGTTGGCAGGACAGAGTGGGGCCAAACTGAAGAAGGCTGTGGGCGACACGGTGGCACAGTGGTTAGCACTGCTGCCTCACAGCGCCAGAGACCCGGGTTCAATTCCCGCCTCAGGCGACTGACTGTGTGGAGTTTGCACGTTCTCCCCGTGTCTGTGTGGGTTTTCTCCGGGTGCTCCGGTTTCCTCCCACAGTCCAAAGATGTGCAGGTCAGGTGAATTGGCCATGCTAAATTGCCCGTAGTGTTAGGTAAGGGGTAAATGTAGGGGTATGGGTGGGTTGCGCTTCGGCGGGACGGTGTGGACTTGAGGGGCTGAAGGGCCTGTTTCCACACTGTAAGTAATCTAATCTAAAGAAAGAAAAGCTTGCATTTATTCATAACCTCAGGACTTTTTAATGCACTTCACAATGAAGTGCTGCTGCTGTAGGGAACATGGCAGATAATATTCCCACAACAAGTTCCCGCAAAAATGCAAAGTGATAATGAGGAAATATCCTTGAGTTATGTTGCTTGAGGGATAAATGCAGGCCTAAACTTCAGCAGAATTCCCCTGAGCTTCTTGAAAACAGTGTCATGTGATCTTTTAATCCATCTGAGAGGACCTCAGTCAACATCTCATCAAAAAGGACAGTACTGTAACTCCAACAATGCAGCATTTGGTTAGTACTGTACTGCACTGTGAGTGCTGACCTTGAATTTGTGCTGAAACCTGCAGAGTGGGGCTTCAAGTCACAGGGCAGAACCTTCAGCCCATAATGCTGGGAAGGCAGGGGGCAGGGAGCACGTCTCAGCAGGCAGGATGGTGGTGAACTCAATCTCTACCATCTACCCTCCGCACCCCTCCAGAATTAAGTTGTTGCCAAGAAGGCTCATGACCCTGCCCTAATGCCAAATGAGGCTCTTAAGATATCAATGAAGGATCACTTAATTTCCCCTCCCCCACCTTATCCCAGTTCCAACCTTCCAGCTCAGCACCACCCTCATGACCCGTCCCATCTATTCGTCTTCCTTCCTACCTATCTGCACCACCCTCCCCTCTGACCTATCACCTGTACCCCCACCTCCATCTATCTATTGCACTCTCAGCTACCTTCTCCCCAGCCCCCCCCCCCCCCCCCCCCCCCTCCCATTTATCTCTTCACCCCTGAGGTTCCCAGCCTCATTCCTGATGAAGGGCTTTTGCCCGAAACATCGATTCTCCTGCTCCTCGGATGCTGCCTGACTTGTTGTGCTTTACCAGCACCACATTCTTGACTCTAATTTCCAGCTGATATGAGGTGAGTGGTGAACACTCTGTGGGGTCAAGCTCTGGAATGCAATGGTGTGACACACATATCTGAACAGGCTGGTTGAAAAATATTAATGCAGGATGAAATAATCCATAAGACCATAAGATATAGGATCAGAATTAGACGATTTGGGGCATTCAAGCTGCTCTGCCATTCAATCATGGCTGATGTGCTGTTCAAATCCATTCTCCTGCTTTCTCCCCATAACCCGTGAACCCTTTACAAATCAAGAACCTATCTATCTCTGTCTTAAGTACACTCAAAGACCTGACCTCTCCACAGCCCTCTGGGCCAATGAGTTCCACAGACTCACACCCTCTAGCTGATGAAGTTCCTCCTCATCTCAGTTCCAAAGGGCCATCCTTTCCCTCTGAAGCTGTTCTGTTGGGTTCTGGTCTCTCATACTAGTAGAAACATCTTCTTTATATTCACTTTATCCAGGCCTCTCAGTATTCTGTAAATTTTAATCAGATCCCCCTCATCTTTCTAAACTTCACCGAGTACAGACCCAGAGTCCTCAACAGCTCCTCATTCAAAAGCCCTTCCTCCTCAGGTCATTCTTGTAAACCTCCTTTGGACTCCTTCTAAGCGTAGCATATACTTCCTTAGATACTGGGTCCAAAACAATATTTCAAATGTATGTGACCACAGCCTTATGTAGCTTCAACAGCTCATCTCTGCTCTTGTATTCTGGCTCTCTTGGAATGAGTGGTAACATTGCATTTGCCTTCCAAATTATCAACTGAACCTGCATGTTAATGTTAAGAGTATCCTGAACTCGAATTGCAAAGTCCTTTGTGCTTCAGATTTCTGAAGCCTTTCTCCATTTAGCAAAAAGTCTACGCCTCTATTCTTCCAACCAAACTACATAACCTCACATGTTCCTACATTGTATTCCATCTGCCACTTCTTTGCCCACTCTCATAGCCTGTTCAAGTCCATCTGCAGTCTCCCTGCTTCCTCAACACTACTGCCCCTACCCCATCTTTGTGTCATCTGTAAACTTAGCAACAGTGCCTTCAGTTCCTTCATCCAGACCGTTAATGTATAACGTGAATTATTGTGGTCCAGACAATGACCCCTGTGGAACTCTTAATCCCTACCCTTTGCCTTTTCCCAGTCAGCCAATCCTCTATCCACGCCAGTACCTTGCCCCTAACATCATGGTCTCTTATCTTATTTAGCAGCCTCCTATGCAGCATCTTGCCAAAGGTCTTCTGGAAATCCAAATATATCACATCCACTGGCTCTCCTTTGTCTAATGTGCTTGTTACCTCCTCAAAGAATTCTAACAGATTTATCAGGCTTGACCTCCCCTTGATGATGCCATGCTGACTCAGCGCTATTTTACCATGCACTTCCAAGTAGTCCACAATCTCATCCTTAATAATGGACTCTAAAGTCTTACCAACAACCGGGATCAGGCTAACCAGTCTATAATTTCCTGGCTTCCGCCTCCCTTCCTTCTTAACCAGGCCAAAGACAGGTCTTGTGCTATATCACTCCATATGGCCCTTAAAACCTAACTACAGTATAGAGAAGCTGAAATCCACAGCTATGTTCTTCACATAAACATTCAGTAAAACTATGAAGGTCGAATTGGGTTGATTCATGAATGGTTCAATCAATTCTAAATAGTGAGTAACTGATATAATTCAATTATAGTCACGACCTCTCACCTAATATTTACAGTTAGAATAATACAATCATAGAATTGTTCAGCAGAGGAGGCCATTCAACCCTATGAGTTTGTTCCAGTTCTATCCATAGATTCAGATAGGTATGTTTATCACATTAAGTTGCATGGCAGTGAAATTTAAAGGGAAGCAAACATTTAAAGGGAAGTAGCAATATGAGGCATATAAGGCAATCTTTGGAAGATTGTCTCAGTCTCTTGGAGATCTTTTCTGAGATTGAAACAGGGGAGGAGCAGGAGAAAATGAGGCAATCTGAAACATAGTATGCAGGCTTTAAAGAGGGAAAGGGAAGGAAGAGAGATCGTTGGCCAATAATCTAAAACAAGTGGTTGGTATGTAAGGTATCTAAAGTGTTAAACACAGTTTGACCCTATAAGGGGCATATGGTGGAAATATCGTGGGAAACCAGTACATAAATGTGTTCTCCATGAGCTCTCAAGACAACGGTCTGGCCTGAAACTGGCTGCAAGATGACAGCCCCCAGATGGTGCTTCATGGTACAAATCACATGACTATGGCAACTCAAGAGCCTCTTTGGTACAGATAACATTTCTATCCCAAACATTCCCCTTTTCAAATAAGAGAAACCAAAAACATTGCATACATGATCATACAAATGAGCTACCGCACTTACCCAATATATACAAGATTATTTGCATGCGTTAGCAGCTTGTTATTCTCTGAAAATTGTTAGTCTCTGAACATGCATTGCACACATAGTCTTTGAATTGTACCGTAATGGCATGCATGCATGTTGTCTTTGGTCTTTCGTTATAGAGCATGGAACATAGAACAGTACAGGCCCTTTGGCCCTCAATGTTGTGCCGACCATTTATCCTAATCTAAGATCAAACTAACCGACATACCCTTCATTTTACTCTCACTCAGGGGCATATCCAAGTGTCGCTTAAATGTCTCTAATGTATCTGACTCTACTACCACCGCTAGCAGTGCATTCCACTCATCCACCACACTCTGTGTAAAGCACTTTCCTTTGACATTTCCCCTATACCCTCCTCCAAAAACCTTAAGATTATGCCCCCTTTGTGATAGTTATTTCTTCCCTGGGAAAAAGTCTCTGACTCTTCATTCTATCTATGCCTCTCATCATCTTCTAGACCTCTATCAAATGACCTCCGATCTCTCTTCACTCCAATGAGAAAAGCCCTAGCTCCCTCAATCTTTCTTCATAAGACACACCCTCCAGTTCAGGCAGCATCCTGGTAAATCTCCTCTGCAGCCCCTCTAAAGCTCCAACATCCTTCCTATAATGAGGTGATCAGAACTGAACACAATATTCCAAGTGTAGTCGAACCAGGCCTTTATAGAGCTGCAGCAGAACCCCACGGTCCTTAAACTCAATTCCCCTTCTAGTGAAAGGCAACACACCATACAACCTGATCAACTTGGGTGGCGACTTTGAGGGATCTATGGACATGACACCCAAGATCTCTCTGTTCCTCCACCCTGCCAAGAATCTTGTCAAGGTGATGTTCCTTCCCCAGGGATTGTTATTTACATATCATTTATTGTTGCCATGGTATCTGTTGTGGTTCCACTTTCATTGTTGGGGTGCTGTGGACCTCTGGGTCTAAATGGTTGATCTGTGCATGAGGTGGGTGGTGTAGGGGATGAGTTCCCATCTTTGTGATCATTTGCCTGCAGTTGAGGAACAGCCTCTCCAGTTGTGTGTATGTCACCCTGATGGTACAAATGGCCATTCACTTCGACTTTGTATGATCAAGGTCCCACTGTACTCAGGTCCCAAGTTGCCAGCAGGTCGGTGCAACATTGAGGGCCGAAGGGCCTGTAATGCGCTGGAATGTTCTATGTTCTATGTTCTACTGGCATTTGTGGGTCCATCTATAGCAGGTGGACTTCAGTGGTTCAAGAAGGCAGCTCACCCCTACTACCTCAAGGACTCTTTTGTTGACAGGTTTGACAAAATGACATTTAGCTTTCAAAGAAGAACAAAGAACAGTATGGCACAGGAACAGGCCCTTCAGCCCACCAAGACTATGCCAGCACATGGTGTCTTTCCAAACTAAAAATCTTTTGCCTGTACACAGTCCATATCCCTCTATTCCTCCTTATTCATACCTCTGTTAAAATGCCTCTTAAACAGTGCTATTTGTATTTGCCTCCACCACCTTGCCTGCCTGCACATTCCAGGCACTTACCACCTCTGTGTAAACAAACGAGATGCGTTGGAGGGCATCTTTAACCACGTGGGAAGGGAAATTGCGGTCTCTAAAGAAGGAGGCCATCTGGTGTGTTCTGTGGTGGAACTGGTCCTCCTGGGAGCAGACACGGCGGAGGCGGAGGAATTGGGAATACGGGATGGCATTTTTGCAAGAGGTAGGGTGGGAAGAGGTGTAATCCAGATAGTTGAGGGAGTCGGTGGGTTTGTAAAAAATGTCAGTGTCAAGTCAGTCGTCATTAATGGAGATGGAGAGGTCCAGGAAGGGGTGGGAGGTGTCAGAGATGGTCCAGGTAAATTTAAGGTCAGGGTGGAATGTGTTGGTGAAGTTGATGAATTGCTCAACTTCCTCGCAGGAGCACGAGGCGGTGCCAATGCAGTCATCAATGTAGTCCAGGAACTCCCCACATACGTTCGAGACACCACCCATGCTCTCTACCTCCTCCAAGACTTCCGTTTCCCCGGCCCCCAACACCTCATCTTCACCATGGATATCCAATCCCTCTACACCTCCATCTGCCATGACCAGGGCCTCCAAGCCCTCTGTTTTTTCCTCTCCCGACATCCCTAACAGTACCCTTCCACCGACACTCTTATTCGTTTGGCCGAACTGCTCCTCACCCTTAACAATTTCTCCTTTGAATCCTCCCACTTCCTCCAGACCAAAGGGGAAGCCATGGGTACACGTATGGGCCCCAGCTATGCCTGTCTACGTAGGCTTTGTTGGCTACGTAGAACAGTTGATCTTCCGTAATTACACCGGCACCACTCCCCACCTCTTCCCCCGCTACATTCGCCTGCCCCCTGCCCCCTGTCCCCGCCCAACACCACCCCAACAACAAGACTGCTGCATTTGGGCGGGGACGGAACGAATCTCAAAATAGCACACACAGACACACACCCCACACACAGACACACACAGACAGACACACAGACATACACACAGACACACAGACACACACACACAAACACACACAGACACACACAGACACAAATGCACAGACACACAGATACACACACACAGACACACACACAAACACACACAGAGACACACACACCCCACACACACAGACACATACACCCCACACATAGACACACATACACACACACAGACACATACACACACACAGACACACATCCCACACACAGACACACATACACACAGACACACACACACAGACATATACACACGCACCCCACACACAGACACAAACACACAGACACACAAAACACACAAAACACACAGGCACACACACAGACACAGATACAGACATGCACACACACAGGCACACACACAGACACACACAGACACACACACAGACACAGACACGCACACAAAGGCACACAGACAGGCACACAGACACACAAACACGCACAGACACACACACAGACAGACACAGACACACACACACAAATATACACACACATACACATACACACAGACACACAGAGACAGACACACACACAAACACACATGCACAAACACAAACACACAGACACACAGACACACACAGACACACAGACACGCGCACACAGACACAGACACACACACAGACACGCACACACAGGCACACAAACACACACAGACAGGCACACACACAGGCACACACACAGACGCACAGGCACGCACACACAGACACACACGCACAGACAGACACACACACAGACACACACAGGCACACACACAGAGACAGACACACACACATACACTCACAGACACAGAACACATTAACACACAATGACACAGACAAACAGAAACACACATACACAGACACACAGACACACAGACACATATACACAGACACACACATACACTGACACACACACACGCATGCACACACAGACATACATCGCAGACTTGCACACAGACACACTGACACACACACAGACACAGCTACACACACAGACACACACAGACACAGACACACAAACACACACACAAAGACACAGACACACAAACACACACACAAAGACACACAGGCACACACACACAGGCACCCAGACACACACTCACACAGACACACAGACACAGATGCAGACTCACACAGACACAGACACCCACACAGACACAGCTACACACACAGACACACACACACAGACACACAAAGACTCACAGGCACACACACAGGCACCCAGACATACACACACACAGACACACACAGACACACAGACACAGATGCAGACACCCACACAGACACACACACACAGACACACATACACACACAGACTCCAACACACATACACACTCACACACACATAAACGCACACACGCGCACACACAGGCACATGCATATACACACACACATGCACACACACAGACACACACACACACGCACTCAGACACACGCACAGACACACACACACAAACACAGACACACACACACGCTCAAAGACACACACACACAGACACACACACAGACACAGACATGGACACACACACACAGATACAGACACACACACACACACAAAGACACACACACACACAGGCACCCAGACACACCCACACAGACACAGATGCAGACACACACAGACACCCACACAGACACACAGAAACACACATAGACACCCACACAGACACACAAAGACACACAGGCACACACACACAGACACAGATGCACACAGACACAGACACACACACACAGACACACATACAGACACAGGCACACACACAGACACAGATACACAGACATGCACACACATAGGGACACACACACAGACACACACACAGACACAGACACACACACAGACACGCACATAAAGGCACACAAACACACACAGACAGGCACACACACAGACACACAAACACACACAGACACGCGCACACAGACACATGCGCAGACAGACACACACAGGCACAGGCACACGCACACAAACAACACACACAGAGGCACACACACATACACATACACACAGACACACAGAGACAGACACACACACAGACACACATGCACAGACAGACACAAACACACAGACACACACAGACACGCGTACATACACAGACACACATATACAGACACACACACGTGCACACACACAGACATACACACACAGTAACAAACACAGACACACACAGACACAGACACCCACACAGACACACAGAAACACACACAGACACCCACACAGACACACAAAGACACACAGGCACACACACACACAGACACAGATGCACACAGACACAGACACACACACAGAGACACACATACAGACACAGGCACACACACAGACACAGATACATAGACATGCACACACACAGGTACACACACAGACATACATACAGACACAGACACACACACAGACACGTACATAAAGGCACACAAACATACACAGACAGGCACACACACAGACACACAAACACACACAGACACACACACAGACACGCGCACACAGACACATGCGCAGACAGACACACACAGGCACAGGCACACACACACAAACAACACACACAGAGACACACACACATACACATACACACAGACACACAGAGACAGACACACATACAGACACACATGTACAGACAGACACAAACACACAGACACGCGTACATACACAGACACACATATACAGACACACACACACGTGCACACACACAGACATACACACACAGTAACACACACAGGCACACAAACACAGACACACACACAAACACACTGACACACACACTGACACACACACAGACACAGCTACACACATAGACACACACACACACACAGAGACAGGCACACACACACAGACACAGATACACAGACATGCACACACACAGGCACACACACACAGACACACAAACAGACACAGACACACACACAGACACGCACATAAAGGCACACAAACACACACAGGCAGGCACACACATAGACACACAAATACACACAGACACACACAGACATGCGCACACAGACACATGCACAGACTGACACACACAGGCAGAGACACACACACACAGAGGCACACACACATACACATACACACAGACACACAGAGACAGACACACAGAGACAGACACACACACAGACACACATGCACAGACAGACACAAACACACAGACACACACAGACACGCGTACATACACAGACACACATATACAGACACACACAGACACGCGCACACACACAAACACAGGCACACACACAGACACGCACACACAGGCACACAAACACACACAGACAGGCACACACACAGACACGCACACACAGACACACACGCACAGACAGACACACACAGGCACACACACAGGCACACACACACACACACAGACAGGCACATACTCACACAGAAACACACAGACACACAGAACATATTTACACACAATGACACAGACACACAGAAACACACATGCACAGACACACAGACACAGACACACAGACATACACAGACACACAGACATATACACAGACACACAGGCACAGACACACACACAGACACACACACGTGTGCAGACACAGAGACATACACACACAGTAACACACACAGACACACAAACACAGACACACACAGACACACTAACACACATACACAGACACACACACAGAAACACAAACACACACACAAATACACACACACACACAGATGCAGACACACAAACAGACACAGGTACACACACACACGCACACACACACACAGACTCGGACACACACACACACACACAAATGCACACGTGCGCACACAGAGACACAGACACAGACACACACACTGACAGAGACACACACGCACGTGCACACACACACACACACACAGACACACAAACACACACACAGAGACACACAAAGACACACAGGCACCCAGACACACACACACACAGACACACATACGCAGATGCCGACACACAGACACACACAGACACACACACAGACACACACACAAAGGCACACAAACACACACAGACAGGCACACACACAGACACACAAACACACACAGACACGCGCACACAGACACATGCACAGACAGACACACTCACACACAGACACAGGCGCGCACACACAAACACACACATACACACACACAGACACACACACAGACACGCGCGCACACACAGACACAGACACACATACAGACACAGACACACACAGGCACACAAACACACACAGACAGGCACGCACACAGACACACACACAGGCACACGAACACACACAGACGCACACACAGACACCCATGCACAGACAGACACACACACAGGCACACACACACACACAAACAGACACACATACTCACACAGGCACACAGAACACATTAACACACAATGACACAGACACACAGAAACACACATACACAGACACACAGACACACATACACAGACACACACACACAGACACACACACATGTGCACACACAGACATACACATAGTAACACACACACACACACACACAGACACACTAACACACACACAGACACAGCTACACACATAGACACACACACACACAGACACACACGCATACGCACACGCACAGACACAGATACACATACATGCACACACACAGGCACACACACACAGACACACACACAGACACAGACACACACACAGACACGCACACAAAGGCACACAAACACACACAGACACACACACAGACACGCACACAAAGGCACACAAACACACACAGACAGGCACACACACAGACACACTAACACACTCAGACACACACACAGACATGCGCACACAGGCACATGCACAGACAGACACACACAGGCACAGACACACACACACAAACACACACACACAGAGGCACACACACATACACACAGACACACAGAGACAGACACACGCACAGACAGACACAAACACACAGACACGCACACACACACACAGACACAGACACAGACACGCACAAACAGGCACACAAACACACGCAGACAGGCACACACACAGACACACAAACACACACAGACACAGACACGCACACACAGACACACACGCACAGACAGACACACAGAGGCACACACACACAGAGACTGACACACACTCACACAGACACACAGAACACATTTACACACAATGACACAGACACACAGAAACACACATATACACAGACACACAGACACACACACGTGTGCAGACACAGAGACATACACACACAGACACACAAACACAGACACACACAGACACACTGACACACATACACAGACACACACACAGAAACACAAACACACACACAAATACACACACAGGCACACACACACACACACACAGATGCCGACACACAAACAGACACAGGTACACACACACAGGCACACACACAGACACACACACACAGACACAGATACACGCACACACACACGCGCACATACACACAGACATGCACACACAGGCACACAAACACACACAGACAGGCACACACACAGACACACAAACACACACAGATGCACAGACACACACACACAGACACACACGCACAGACAGACACACACAGGCACACACACACACAGAGACAGACACACACTCACACAGACACACAGAACACATTTACACACAATGACACAGACACACAGAAACACACATGCGCAGACACATCGACACACACAGACACAGACACACATACACAGACACAGACACACACACAGGCACACACACACGTGTGCACACACAGAGACATACACACACAGTAACACACACAGACACACAAACACAGACACACACAGACACACTGACACACATACACAGAAACACAAACACACACACAAAGACACACACACAGACACAGATGCAGACACACACAGACACAGACACCCACACAGACACAGCTACACACACAGACACACACACACAGACACACAAAGACACACAGGCACACACACACAGGCACCCAGACACACTGACACACAGACACAGATGCAGACACCCACACAGACACGGGTACACGCACGCACAGACACAGACACACACACACGCACGCACGCACACACAGACTCCAACACACACACACACACACAGACGCACACACACACGGACACACACAGACACAGACACACATACAGACACACACAGACACACAAAACACACAGACACACACACACACACAAAGAGAGACACACACACAAAGACACAGACACACACACATACACACACACATACACACAGACATGGACACTGACACACACACAGACACAAACGCACACAAACACAGACACACACACAGACACAGACACACACACAAAACACACAAAACACACAGACACACATGCACACACATACACACAGACACACACACAGACATAGACACACACACAAACACGCAGATACACAGACACACAGACACACACACAGGTACACCCACAGTCACACAGACATGCACACGGACACACAAACACATACACACAGACATGCAGACACATTAACACACAGAAAATGACATAGACACAGAAACACACATACACAGACACACAAACACACACAGACACACAGATACACAGACAGGCACACACAGACACACACGCACAGACAGACACACACAGACAGACACAGACACACAAACACACACAAACATATACATACAGGCACACACACATACACAAACACACATGCACAAACACACAGACACACACAGACACACACACAGACATGCACATGCACACAGACACACACACACAGACACACACACACAGACACACACGCAGACACGCACACACAGGCACACAAACACACACAGACAGGCACACACATAGACACACTCAGACACACAAACACACACAGACGCACAGACACGCACACAGACACGCACACACAGACGCACACACACAGACAGACACAGACACACACAGGCACACGCACACATACTGGCACACACACACAGACAGACACACACACACCACAGACAGACACACATACACACAAAGACCCACACAGACACACACACCCCACACACAGACACAGACAGACACAAACAGACACATACACGCACATACACAGACACACACATAGACACACACATGCAAATACACAAACACAGACAGACACACACACACAGACAGACACACACAAGCACAGGCACGCACGCACACAGACATACACACACGCACACACAGAGACGTACCCACAGACACACACACAGACACACAGATACACCAACAGGCACACAGACATGTACACAGACACACAAACACACTCACAGACACACACAAACACATACACACAGACACAAACAGACAGACAGAACACATTAACACAGAAAATGACATAGACACAGACGCACAGAAGCACACATACACAGACACAGACACACACACAGACACACACACACACACACAGACACACATACACAGACACAGACATACACACTGACACAGACACACACACGCACGTGCACACACACACACACACACACAGAAACACACAGACACACACACAGACACACTGACACACACACAGAGACACACAAAGACACACAGGCACACACACACACAGGCACCCAGACACACACACAAAGACACAGACAGACATACACACACACAGATGCCGACACACACAGAGACACTGGTACACACACAGACGCACACACACAGACACACACACAGACACACACACACGCACACACACACACGCGCACCCACACAGACTCCGACACACACACACACAAACGTGCACACAGACACATACAGACACACAGACACAGACACATATACACAGACACACATACACAGACACACACAGACACAGACTCACACACATGCGTACACACACAGATATACACACACAGTAACACACACAGACACACAAACACAGACACACTGACACACACACAAAGGCACAGCTACACACACACAGAGACACACACACACAGAAACACAAACACACACACAAAGACACACACAGGCACCCAGACACACACACACAGACACAGATGCAGACACACACAGACACACAGAAACACACACAGACACCCACACAGACACACAAAGACACACAGGCACACACACACAGACACACACACACAGACACACAGACACAGATGCAGACACCCACACAGACACAGGTACACACACAGGGACACAGACACACACACGCGCACACATGCACACACACACAGACTCCAACACACACACACAGATGCACACACAGATGCACACACACAGACACAGACACACACCCAGACACACACAGACACAGACACACATACACACAGACATGGACACACACACACAGACACAGATGCACACACATGGACACACACGCGTGCACACTCAGATATACACACACAGTAACACACAGACACACAAACACAGACACAGACACAGACACACTGACACACACACAGGCACAGCTACACACATAGACACACACACACAAGACACACAAAGACACACACAAAGACACACAGGCACACACACACAGGCACCCAGACACACATACACAGACACAGATGCAGACACACACAGACACAGACACCCACACAGACACAGCTACACACACAGACACACAGACACAGATGCAGACACCCACACAGACACAGGCACGGACACACATGCAGATGCACACACACTGACACACAAACATAGACACAGGCTGTGCCTGTGTGTGTGTCAGTGTGTCTGTGTGTGTGTCTGTGTGTTACTGTGTGTGTATATCTGAGTGTGCACGCGTGTGTGTCCATGTGTGTGCGTCTGTGTCGGTGTGTGTGTGTCCATGTCTGTGTGTATGTGTGTGTGTATGTGTGTCTGTGTGTGTCTGTGTCTGTGTGTGTGCATCTGTGTGTGCGTCTGTGTGTGTGTTGGAGTCTGTGTGTGTGTGCGCGTGTGTGTGCACACAGACACACAAATCACACAGACACACACAGACATACACACAGACACATGCACACAGACATAGACACACACACACACGCAGATACACAAACACACACAGACACACAAACACACAGGCACACACACACGCACACACATGCACACACACAGACTCCAACACACACACACTCACACACACACAAACGCACACTCAGACACACACACACACGCACATGCACACACACGCACGGACACACACACCGACACACACAGACACACACACAAACAGACACACACATGCACAAAGACACACACACACATACAGACATGGACACACACACAGAGACACAGACGCACACAGACACAGACACACACACACACGGACATACACACACAGATGCACACACATGGACACACAAACATAGACACAGACACACACACAGACACACAAAACACACAGACACACACAGACATACACACAGACACACACACATACACATACACACAGACATAGACACACACACGCAGATACACAAACACACACAGACACACAAACACACAGACACACAGAAACATAGACACACAGAGACAGACACACACACAGGCACACACACAGACTCACACAGACACGCAAACACACACAGAGACACAGACACACACACAGACACGCACACACAGGCACACAAACACACACAGATAGGCACACACACAGACACACAAACACACACAGATGCACAGACATGCACACACAGACATACATGCACAGACAGACACCCACACAGACACACACACAGAGACAGGCACACACACACAGACAGACACACATACACACAGGCACACAGAAACACATATACACAGACACAGACACATATACACAGACACACATAGACACACACACACAGATACAGACACACACATGCGTGCACACATGCACAGACATACACACAGTAACACACAGACACAGACACACACATAGACACACTGACATACACACAGACACAGCTACACACACACACACACACAAAGACACACAGGCACACACACACAGGCACGCAGACACACACAGACACACACAGACACACAGACACAGATGCAGACACACACAGGCACAGACACCCACACAGACACAACTACACACACAGACACACACGCACATGCACAGACACACAAACACACACACACAGGCACCCAGACACACACACACACAGACACACAGACATTGATGCAGACACCCACACAGGCACAGGTACACACACAGGCAGACACACACACACAGACACATACACACGCACATGCACACGCACACACACAGACACACACACCGACACCCACAGACAGACACACACACACAGACACTCAGACACACACACAGACACACACACGCACACACAGACACACACACGCACAAAGACACACACACACACACTCAGACACACACACACAGACATGGACACACACACACAAACACAGACGCATACAGACACAGACACAAGCACACGGATGCACACACACAGATGCACACACATGGACACACAAACACAGACACACACACAGACATACAAAACACAGACACACACACTGACACACACATGCACACAGACACACACAGAGACATAGACACACACATGCAGATACACGAACACACAGACACACAAACACACAGAGACAGACACACACAGACAAACACAGATACAGGTACATATGCAGACACAGATACAAACACACACAGACAAGCACATACAGACACACACACAGACACACTCACACGCGCACACGCACATACACACACACACACACAGACACACAGACACACAGAACACATTAACACTCAAAGAATGACACAGACACAGACACAGACACAGATGTGCATGTGCACACACACAGACATAGAAACACTGACACACACAGACACACTGACACACAGATGCAGACACACACACAGACACAGAAACACACATAGACACAAGTACACACACAGACACAGCTACGCACACAGACACTCACAGACACACAAACACACACACAGACACACAAACATACACAGGCATCCAGACACACACACAGACACGCACACACAGACATACACACACACAGATACGCACACACAGGCACACAAACACACACAGACAGGCACACACCTAGACACACACAGACACACACAGACGCAAAGACACACACACGCACAGACAGACACAGAGACACACACAGGCACACACACACACATACAGGCACACACACACAGACAGACACACAGGCACACACCACAGACAGACACACATACACACACAGACCCCCCCACACACACCACACACAGACACAGACAGACACACACACTCAGACACACAAACACACACAGACACACACACAGACACACACACGCAGATACACAAACACACACAGACACACACACACAGACAGACACACACAGACACACATGCACAAGCACAGGCATGCACACACACACAGACACACACACACCCCACACACAGATGCACACACACACACACAGACATACACACAGGCACACACACACAGGCACACGCACAGGCACACACACACAGACTGACACAGACAGGCACACACACACACAGACACACACACACAGACGCACACAGACACAAGCACACGGATGCACACACACAGATGCACACACATGGACACACAAACACAGACATACAAAACACAGACACACACACTGACACACACATGCACACAGACACACACAGAGACATAGACACACACACGCAGATACACGAACACACAGACACACAAACACACAGAGACAGACACACACAGACAAACACAGATACAGGTACATATGCAGACACAGATACAAACACACACAGACAAGCACATACAGACACACACACAGACACACTCACACGCGCACACGCACATACACACACACACAGACACACACAGACACACAGAACACATTAACACTCAAAGAATGACACAGACACAGACACAGACACACATGTGCATGTGCACACACACAGACATAGAAACACTGACACACACAGACACACTGACACACAGATGCAGACACACACACAGACACAGAAACACACACAGACACAAGTACACACACAGACACAGCTACGCACACAGACACACACAGACACACAAACACACACACAGACACACAAACATACACAGGCATCCAGACACACACACAGACACGCACACACAGACATACACACACACAGACACGCACACACAGGCACACAAACACACACAGACAGACACACACAGACACACATGCACAGACACAAGCACAGGCATGCACACACACACCCCACACACAGGCACACACACACAGGCACACGCACAGGCACACACACACAGACTGACACAGACAGGCACACACACACACAGACACACACACACAGACGCACACAGACACAAGCACACGGATGCACACACACAGATGCACACACATGGACACACAAACACAGACATACAAAACACAGACACACACACTGACACACACATGCACACAGACACACACAGAGACATAGACACACACACGCAGATACACGAACACACAGACACACAAACACACAGAGACAGACACACACAGACAAACACAGATACAGGTACATATGCAGACACAGATACAAACACACACAGACAAGCACATACAGACACACACACAGACACACTCACACGCGCACACGCACATACACACACACACAGACACACACAGACACACAGAACACATTAACACTCAAAGAATGACACAGACACAGACACAGACACACATGTGCATGTGCACACACACAGACATAGAAACACTGACACACACAGACACACTGACACACAGATGCAGACACACACACAGACACAGAAACACACACAGACACAAGTACACACACAGACACAGCTACGCACACAGACACACACAGACACACAAACACACACACAGACACACAAACATACACAGGCATCCAGACACACACACAGACACGCACACACAGACATACACACACACAGACACGCACACACAGGCACACAAACACACACAGACAGACACACACAGACACACATGCACAGACACAAGCACAGGCATGCACACACACACCCCACACACAGGCACACACACACAGGCACACGCACAGGCACACACACACAGACTGACACAGACAGGCACACACACACACAGACACGCATGCACAGGCACACAAACACACACAGACAGGCACACACATAGACACATACAGACACAAAGACACACACACAGACACACACGCACAGACAGACACACACACACAGACCCACACACACACACCCTACACACAGACACAGACAGACACAGACTGACACACACACTCAGACACACAAACACACACAGACACACACACAGACATAGACACACACAGACACAGACTGACACACACACTCAGACACACAGACACACACACAGACAGACACACACACAAACAGACAGGCACATACAGACACACACACACAGACACAAGCACAGGCACACACACACACACAGATGCACACACACACGCCCCACATACAGATGCACACACACACACAGACACACACACCGGCACACACACAGAGACACATGCACAGGCACACACAGACACGCACACACAGACACACACACAGACAAACACACACACAGATAGACACACACACAGGCACACACACAGACAGACATAAACACCCCACACACAGACACACACACACAGACTCACACACCCCACACATAGACACATACACACAAACAGACACACCCCCCACACACACTGGCACACACACAGACACACACACAGACATAGACAGAAACACTGACAGACACACACACAAACACACACACACCCACACACATTCAGACACTCATACAGACACACACAGGCACACACACACAGACAGAGACACACACAGACACACACACACAGGCACAGGCACACACATACACACAGACACACATTTAGACACATATACGCACACAGACACACACACTGACACACAGAAAGACACACAAAGACAAACACACACACACACTGACACACAGACAGACACACAACAGACACACACAGACACACAGACACACACACTGACATGCACACACACACAGACACACACATACACATACAGACACAGATATGCACACCGACACACACACACTGACACACAGCCAGACAGGCACACAGACACAGGCACACAGACACAGGCACAGACACACAGAGATAGACACACGCACAGACATGCACAAACAGACAGACACAGGCACAGATACACAGACACAGATACAGACAGACACAGAAACATACACAGACACAGACACAGACTGACAGACAGACACACACGCATACACAGACACAGACACACACCCACAGACACACATACACCGACACACAAACACAGACACACACACGGAAACATTGACACACACACACTGACACAGATACACACACGGACACACACACCCACACAGACACACAAACACACACAAAGACACACAGGCACACACACACATGCACACACAGATGCACACACACACGCATACACACACACACACAGGCGCACACACAGACACACACACCCCACACAGACACACACACCCCACATGCACACAGACACACACAGACATACACACACACGCACACACACACAGACACACACACACACACACACTCACAGACACAACCACAGATACACCCACAGGCACACAGACACACTGACACACACACACAGACACAGCTACACACATAGACACACACAGCTACACACACAGACACACACACACATGCACACAGACACAAAAACACACACAGACACACACAAACACATACACACAGACACGCAGACACACACAGACACTCACACACAGACACAGAGAACACATTAACACACAGACAAAGACACAGACACACACATACACAGACACACACACAGACACACAGACACACAGACAGAGACACGCACACACACAGAAACATACACACACAGAAACACACACAGGCATGCAAACACAGACATCCACAGAGACACACTGACACACACACACAGACACAGCTACACATACAGACACACACAGCTACACACACAGACACACACACGCATGCACACAGACACACAAACACACACACAGACACACAGGCACACAGGCACACACAGACACAGACACACACACTGATACAGGTACACACACGCATGCACACAGACACACACACACAAACACAGACAGACACAGACACACACACGCACATACGTGCACACATGCATGCGCACACACACACTCATGAAACCACAAATGCACACGCACGCACACGCACGCACACATGCACACACACAGACACACACGCACACATGCGCACATGCACACGCACACCCACATGCACACACACACATACACACACATAGACACATGCACATGCATACACACATGCACAGACACACACAGACACAGACACACACACATGCACACACACACAGACACACACACAGACACACACACAGACACACACAGACACAGGCAGATGCGCACACGCGCACACACACAGACACACGCACACATTGACACACACACTGACACACAGACACACACAGACACACACAGATACACACACGCATGCACACAGACACACAAACACACACAGACACACACAAACACATACACACAGACACACACACAGACACACAGAACACATTAACACACAGACACAGACACACTCACACACAGATACACACACATACACAGGCACAGACACACACACAGACACGCACACACACGCACGCACACACACACAGACACAGACATAGACAGACACACACACAGACACACAGACACACACACAGGCACACACAGAGACACAGACACACTCACAGGCATAGACATACACACACAGACACACACACAGGCATGCAAACACAGACATCCACAGAGACACACTGACACACACACACAGACACAGCTACACACACAGACACACACAGCTACACACACAGACACACACACGCATGCACACAGACACACAAACACACACAGGCACACACAGAGACACAGACACACTCACAGGCATAGACATACACACACAGACACACCCACAGACACGTCCACACAGGCACACACACACGCACACTCACGCACACACACAGGCACAATCACACACAGGTGCACGCACACAGACACACCCACACAGACACACGCACAGACGCACACACCCACACACACGCAGACACACTCACTTGCGCACACGCACATACTCACACACATGCAGATGCACACACACACATACATGCATACACACATGCACACGCACACACACACGTACACACACATGCACACATGCGCACACACACAGACACATACATGCACACACACGCACACACGCACACACAGACACACACACACGCAGACACACTCACACGCGCACACGCACATACACACACACCCACATGCACACACACTCACACACAGACACACACACACCAACACATAAACACACACGCACACACACAGACACACACACACACGTACACACGGGCACATACACAGACACACACCCACACACACCCACACATACATACACAAATACACACACATTCACACACAGACACAGACACACATAAACACAGACACACACACACACAGAGAACACATTAACACACAGACATAGACACAGACATAGACACACACGCACACACAGACACACACACAAATGCAGACACACACTCACACGCGCACACACATACCGACACACACACGCAAACACGCACGCGCACCTGCACACACACACACATGCACACACACAGACACATACACACACATGCACACACATGCGCACGCACACACACAGACACGCACACAGATACACACAGACATACAAACACACACAAACACATACACAAATGCACACACACGCGCATGCGCACACACACACACACTCACACAGACACACGCCCACACACACACGCAGATCCACTCACATGCGCACACACACATGCAGACACACACATGCACATGCACGCATGCACACACACATGCATACACACACGCACGCACACAGACACACACACACCAACACATAAACACACACGCACATACCAGCATACACACAGACAGACACACTATTGCACACACACATGCACACACACATGTACACACACGTACACACAGGCACACACACAGACACACACGCATACACAGGCACACACAAACACACACACACGCACACAGACACTCACACAGACACACACAGATACACACAGACACACAAATGCACACGGAAACACACAAACACATAAACACAGACGCACACAAAGACACACAGAACACATTAACAGACACACACACAGACACTCACACAGACACACACACAGACACACACACACAGACACGCACACAGATACACACAGACATACAAATGCACACAGAAACACACAAACACATAAACACAGACGCACACAAAGACACACAGAACACATTAACAGACACACGCACACACACTCACACAGACACACGCCCACACACACACGCAGATCCACTCACATGCGCACACACACATGCAGACACACACATGCACACACACATGCATACACACACGCACGCACACAGACACACACACACCAACCGCTACATCGATGCTCACCCTGAACAACTTCTCTTTCCAATCCTCCCACTTCCTCCAAACAAAAGGAGTAGCCATGGGCACCCGCATGGGCCCCAGCTATGCCTGTCTCTTCGTTGGATATGTTGAACAATCCATCTTCCGCAACTACACTGGCCCCACCCCCCACCTTTTCCTCCGCTACATCGATGCATCCACTTCACCAACACCTTCCACCCCGACCTCAAATTCACCTGGACAGTCTCAGATTCCTCCCTCCCCTTCCTCGACCTTTCTATTTCTATCTCAGGCGACCGAATCAACACGGACATCTACTACAAACCGACCGACTCCCACAGCTACCTGGACTACACCTCCTCCCATCCTGCCCCCTGTAAAAACGCCATCCCATTCTCCCAATTCCTTCGACTCCGCCGCATCTGCTCCCAGGAGGACCAGTTCCAAAAACGCACAACCCAGATGGCCTCCATCTTCAAGGACCGCAATTTCCCCCTCAACGTGGTCGACGATGCCCTCCACCGCATCTCTTCCACTTCCCGCTCCTCCGCCCTTGAGCCCTGCCCTCCAACCGCCACCAGGACAGAACCCCACTGGTCCTCACCTACCACCCCACCAATCTCCATGTACAGCGCATCATCCGCCGTCATTTCCGCTACCTCCAAACGGACCCCACCACCAAGGATATATTTCCCTCCCCTCCCCTATCAGCATTCCGTAAAGACCACTCCCTCCGTGACTCCCTCGTCAGATCCACACCCCCCACCAACCCAACCTCCACTCCCGGGACCTTCCCCTGCAACCGCAGGAGGTGCAAGACTTGCGCCCACACCTCCCCCCTCACCTCCCTCCAAGGCCCCAAAGGAAACTTCCATATCCGCCACAGATTCACCTGCACCTCTACACATATCATCTATTGCATCCTCTGCACCCGATGTGGCCTCCTCTATATTGGGGAGACAGGCCGGCTACTTGCGGAGCGTTTCAGAGAACACCTCTGGGACACCCGGACCAACCAACCCAACCACCCTGTAGCTCAACATTTCAATTCCCCTTCCCCCTCCCACTCCTCCATCGTCAGACCACAACAAAACGACGGTTGGAGGAAGAGCGCCTCATCTTCCGCCTAGGAACCCTCCAACCACAAGGGATGAACTCGGATTTCACCAGTTTCCTCATTTCCCCTCCCCCCACCCTGTCTCAGTCAAATCCATCAAATTCAGCACCGCCTTCCTAACCTGAGATCTTCTTCCCGACCTCTCCGCCCCCACCCCAGTCTGACCTATCACCCTCACCTTGACCTCTTTCCACCTATCACATTTCCGACGACCCTCCCCCAAGTCCCTCCTCCCTACCTTTTATCTTAGCCTGCTGGACCAACTTTCCTCATTCCTGAAGAAGGGCTTATGCCCGAAACGTCGATTCTCCTGTTCCCTGGACGCTGCCTGACCTGCTGCGCTTTTCCAGCAACACATTTCCAGAACACATTAACACACAGACACAGACACAGGCACACACACAGACACAGACACAGATAGGAGAAAGTGAGGACTGCAGATGCTGGGGATCAGAGCTTAAAAATGCATTGCTAAGATAAAAGGTTATCCTTTGATGCTGCCTGACCTGCAACACATTTTTAAACACAGACACAGATACACAGACACCGACACAGACAGGCACACACGCACACACAGACTCCAACACACACACACACTCACACACAAACGCACACACACACACACACGCACGCTCACGCATGCCCACACACACACTCATGAAACCACAGACAAACACATTCACACACGCATGCACACACGCACACACAGACACACACGCACAAGCACACACGCAGACACACACACACGCACACACACACACAAAAACATGCACACAGACACACACACAGGCACACACACACATAGATGCACACAGACACACACACACATGCACACACAGACACACACAGACACACACACACAGACACACACACAGACACAGGCAGACATACACACACGGCACACACAGACACACACACTGACAGACACAGCCACACATGCACACACAGACACACCCACACACAGAGACACACACACAGACACACAGTCACAGACACACACAGATACACACACGCATGCACGCAGACACACAAACACACACAGACACACAAACACACAGACACACAAACACATACACAGACACACACACAGAACACATTAACACACAGACACAGACACGCACACACATGCACGGACGCACACACACACAGACATAGACATAGACAGACACACACGCAAACACACTGACACACACACACACAGGCACAGATACACACACATGCACACAGACACACAAACACACACGGACACACAAACACACACAGACACACAGGCACACACACACAGACACACACACACACAGGCAGAGACATACACACACAGACACATACACACACACATGCACACACACGTGCACGCACACACCCGCACACACAGACACACCCACACACACGCAAGCACACTCACATGCGCGCACGCACATACACACACACATGCAGACACACACACACACACACACACACACTTGCATACACACATGCACACACACGCACACAGACAAATACACACGCACGCACACACAGGCACACACACAAACACTCACACAGACAGTCACACACCCACACACACGCAGACACACTCACACGCGCACACACACGAACACACTCACACATACATGCACACACAGACACACACACACCAACACATAAACACACATGCACATACCCGCACACACAGACACACACATACACACACGTACACACAGGCACACACACAGACACACACGCATACACAGACACACACAAATACACACACACGCGCACACAGACACACAAAGACACTCACACAGACACACACACAGACATACACAGACACACACAGATACACAGAACACATTATCACACAGACACAGACACACACGCACACACACACACACAGACACACTGACACACACACACACACACAGAGGCACAGATACACACACACACACAGACACATAAACTCACACAGACACACACACAGACACACAGAACACATTAACACACAGACACACACGCACACACAGACACAAACATAGACACACTGACACACACACACAGGCACAGATACACACACACAAACACACACAGACACATAAACTCACACAGACACACAAACACACACAGACACACAGGCACACACACACAGACACAGACACACACACACACGCACATGTACACACAGGCACACACGCACGCACATGCACAGACACACACACCCACGCACACGCAGACACACTCACATGTGCACATGCACGTATACACACACATGCAGACACACACACGCACACAAGCACACACATGCACACACACGCACAAACACACGCATGCACACACACACACACGCACACACGCACGCACACACACATACACGCACACACGCACGCATGCACACACACACTCACACACACATACACACACATGCACACTCACACAGACACATACACACACACACATGCACACACACACACATGCACACACACGCACACACAGACACACACATAGACAGACACACACCCACACACACGCAGACACACTCACACATGCACATACACATACACACACATGCACACACACACACACAAGCACACACACACGCACACACACATAAAAACACACGCACATACCCGCACACACAGATGCACACACGCACACACATACGTACACACAGGCACACACAGACACACACAGACACACATGCATACACAGACACACAAATACACATACACGCACACACAGACACACACACAGACACACACAGACACACAAACACACACAAACACATGCACACAGACACACACAGACACACAGAATACATTAATACACAGACACAGACACACACGCGCACACAGACACACACACAGACACAGATACACAGACACAGATACTGACAGACACAGACTGACAGACACACTCACACGCATACACAGACAGACACAGCCTGACAGGCACACACGCACACACAGACACAGACACACATACACAGACACACAAACACAAACACACACACAGACACACTGACACACACACACTCTGACACAGATACACACACAGACACACCCACCCACACAGACTCACAAACACACACACACACAGACACACAGGCACAGATACACAGACACATACACACACACACACATGCATGCACACACAGATACACACATGCATGCACACAGACACACAGGCACAGACACACACACACAGACACATACACACACACACATAGACACACACACACACGGACACACAAACACACACAGACACACAAACAGACACATAGGCACACACACACAGACACACACAGACACACAGACACAGATGCAGACATACACACACAGACACAGACACACGCACACACACATACACACAGGCACACGGACATGCACACACACAGGCACACAAACACAGACACACAAACACAGACACACACACAGACACACTGACACACACACACACTGACACAGATACACACACAGACACACCCACCCACACAGACTCACAAACACACACACACAGACACACAGGCACAGACACACACACACAGACACATACACACACACTGACACACACACACATGCATGCACACACAGATTCACACATGCATGCACACAGACACAAACACACACAGACACACAGACACACACAAACACATACACACAGACACACACACAGACACACACACAGACACACAGAACACATTAACACACAGACACACACACACACAGACTCACACACATACACAGACACAGATACACACACAGGCACAGGCACAGACATGCATACACACACATGCACATGGACGCACACACACACAGACACCGACAGAGACAGACACACACGCGCGCTCACGCACACACACAGGCACAGATACACACACACACACATAGACACACACACACGGATACACAAACACACATAGACACACAAACAGACACATAGGCACACACACACAGACACACACACAGACACAGACACACAGACACAGACGCAGACATACACACACAGACACAGACACACACACGCACACATACACACAGGCACACACGCGCACACACACATGCACACACACACACGCATACACAGACACACCCACACAGACACATGCACAGACACACACACGCCCACACACACACAGACACACTCAAATGCGCGCACACACATACACACATATGCACATACCGACGCGCACACACACACAGACACACACATGCACACACACACACAGACACTCGCACACCGACACATAAACACACGCACACACACAGGCACACACACATAGACAAACACACAGGCACACACAGATACACACACAGACACACGGACAAAGACGCAGACATACATACACAGACACACAGACACAGACACACAGACACACAGACACAGACACTCGCACACCGACACATAAACACACGCACAGACACAGACACACACACACAGACAGGCACAGACACACAGACACTCGCACACCGACACATAAACCCACACACACACACAGGCATACACACACACACACGTACACACAGGCACACACACAGACACACATGCATACACAGACACACACACAAAGACACACAGACACACACATAGACGCTCGCACAGACAAACACACAGACACACACAGGTACACACACAGACACACAAACACACACAGACACACACAAACACATACACACAGACACAGACACAGACACACAGACACATTAACACACAGACACAGAAACACACACACAGACACACACGCACACAGAGACACACACACAGACACACACGCACAGACACAGATACACAGACACAGACACACACAGACACACTCACACGCATACACACACGCACAGACACCCACACAGACACAGACACACACACACATGCACACACAGACACACACAGACAAACATACAGACACACACAGACAAGGCAGACAGACACACACTGAAACACACAATGACATACACAGACGCATGCGCACATACAGGCACACACAAAACACAGACACACACACAGACACAGACACGCACACACAGACACACACACGCATGCATACAGACACACAAACACACACAGACACACACACACAGACATACAGAACACATAAACACACAGACACAGACACAGACACACATGCACACGGACGCATACACACACAGACACACACACACAGGCACAGATACACACACAGACACACAGGCACACACACACAGGCGCAGACATACACACACAGACACTGACACACACACACGTGCGTACTCACAGGCACACACACATGCACACACATGCACACGCACACAGACACATACACACACACACACGCACGCTCGCACACACACTCACGCACACACATGTGCACGCACACACATGCACACACACGCACACACAGACACACCCACACAGACACACTCACAGACACACACACACCCACACACACGCAGACACACTCACACACGCACACGCACATACACACACACACACGCACTCACAGACACACACAAACACACATGCGCGCACACACAGACACACACACAGACACTCACACAGACACACACACATACACACAGGCACACACAGAGATACACACATACACACAAACACACACAAACACACACAAACACATATACACAGACACACACAGACACACAGAACACATTAAACACAGACACAGACACACACGCACACACAGACACACAGACACACACACAGACACAGACAGACACAGACACACACAAAGACTGACAGACACATACGCACGCTCACACATACACAGACACACACACAGACATAGACACACACAGACACACACACAGATACACAAACACACAGAGACACACAGACACACACACAGATACACACACAGACACAGACACAGACGTACACACACAGACACACAGTCACAGACATACACACTCGCACACCGACACATAAACACATGCACATACACAGACACACACACACACACATACACACAGGCACAGACACACAGACACTCGCACACCGACACATAAACACACGCACACACACAGACACACACACGTACACACAGGCACACACACAGGCACACAGACACAGACACTCACACACCGACACATAAAGACACGCAAACACACAGACACACACATACACACAGGCACAGACACACAGACACTCGCACACCGACACATAAACACACATACACACACGTACACACAGGCACACACACAGACACACAGGCATACACAGACACACACATGCACACACAGACGCTCGCACAGACAAACACACAGACACACACACAGATACTCACAGACACACACAGATACACACAGACACACACAAACACATACACACAGACACAGGCACACAGAACACATTAACACACAGACACAGAAACACACACACAGACACACACGCACACAGAGACACACACACAGACACAGACACACAGACACACACAGACGCGCGCACACGTATACACTCACGCACAGACACCCACACAGGCACAGACACACACACATGCACACACAGACACACACAGACACACATACAGACACACACACAGACACACACAGACACACATACAGACACACACACACCCACACACACGCAGACACACTCACACATGCACACGCACACACACACACAGACACATGCACACAGACACACACACAGGCACACACACACATAGATGCACACAGACACACACACACACATGCACACACAGACACACACAGACACACACACACAGACACACACACAGACACAGGCAGACATACACACACGGCACACACAGACACACACACTGACACACACAGCCACACATGCACACACAGACACACCCACACACAGAGACACACACACAGACACACAGTCACAGACACACACAGATACACACACGCATGCACACAGACACACAAACACACACAGATACACAAACACACAGACACACAAACACATACACAGACACACACACAGAACACATTAACACACAGACACAGACACGCACACACATGCACGGACGCACACACACACAGACATAGACATAGACAGACACACACGCAGACACACTGACACACACACACACAGGCACAGATACACACACATGCACACAGACACACAAACACACACCGACACACAAACACACACAGACACACAGGCACACACACACAGACACACGCAGACACACACACACACAGGCAGAGACATACACACACAGACACATATACACACACATGCACACACACGTGCACGCACACACCCGCACACACAGACACACGCAGGCACACTCACATGCGCGCACGCACATACACACACACATGCAGACACACACACACGCACACACACATGCATACACACGCACACAGACAAATACACACGCACGCACACACAGACACACACACAAACACTCACACAGACAGTCACACACCCACACACACGCAGACACACTCACACGTGCACACACACGAACACACTCACACATACATGCACACACAGACACACACACACCAACACATAAACACACATGCACATACCCGCACACACAGACACACACATACACACACGTACACACAGGCACACACACAGACACACACAGACACACACGCATACACAGACACACACAAATACACACACACGCGCACACAGACACACAAAGACACTCACACAGACACACACACAGACATACACAGACACACACAGATACACAGAACACATTATCACACAGACACAGACACACACGCACACACACACACTGACACACACACACACACACACACAGAGGCACAGATACACACACACACACAGACACATAAACTCACACAGACACACACACAGACACACACAGACACACAGAACACATTAACACACAGACACACACGCACACACAGACACAAACACAGACACACTGACACACACACACAGGCACAGATACACACACACACACACAAACACACACAGACACATAAACTCACACAGACACACAAACACACACACAGACACACAGGCACACACACACAGACACAGACACACACACACACGCACATGTACACACAGGCACACACGCACACACATGCACAGACACACACACCCACGCACACGCAGACACACTCACATGTGCACATGCACGTATACACACACATGCAGACACACACACGCACACACGCACACACATGCACACACACACACAAACACACGCATGCACACACACTCACACACACGCACACACGCACGCACACACACATACACGCACACACGCACGCATGCACACACACACACACACATACACACACATGCACACTCACACAGACACATACACACATACATGCACACGCACACACATGCACACACACGCACACACAGACACACACATAGACAGACACACACCCACACACACGCAGACACACTCACACATGCACATGCACATACACACACATGCACATGCACACACACAAGCACACACACACGCACACACACATAAAAACACACGCACATACATACGTACACACAGGCACACACAGACACACACAGACACACACGCATACACAGACACACAAATACACAGACACACAAATACACATACACGCACACACAGACACACACAGCCACACAAACACATGCACACAGACACACAGAATACATTAATACACAGACACAGACACACACGCGCACACAGACACACACACAGACACACAGCCACAAATACTGAGAGACACAGACTGACAGACACACACACACGCATACACAGACAGACACAGCCTGACAGGCACACACGCACACACAGACACAGGCACACACACGGACACACATACACAGACACACAAACACAAACACACACACAGACACACTGATACACACGCACACTGACACAGATACACACACAGACACACCCACCCACACAGACTCACAAACACACAGACACACAGGCACAGACACACAGACACACACACACACACACACATGCATGCACACAGATACACACATGCATGCACACAGACACACAGGCACAGACACACACACACGGACACACAAACACACACAGACACACAAACAGACACATAGGCACACACACACAGACACACACAGACACAGACACACAGACACAGACGCAGGCATACACACACAGACACAGACACAGACACACGCACACACACATACACACAGGCACACGGACATGCACACACACAGACACACAAACACAGACACACAAACACAGACACACACACAGACACACTGACACACACACACACTGACACAGATACACACACAGACACACCCACCCACACGGACTCACAAACACACACACACACAGACACACAGACACAGACACACACACACAGACACATACACACACACCGACACACACACATGCATGCACACACAGATACACACATGCATGCACACAGACACAAACACACACAGACACACAGACACACACAAACACATACACACAGACACACACACAGACACACAGAACACATTAACACACAGACACAGACACAGACACACACACACAGACTCATACACATACACAGACACAGATACACACACAGGCACAGGCACAGACATGCATACACACACATGCACATGGACGCACACACACACATACACCGACAGAGACAGACACACACATGCGCTCACGCACACACACAGGCACAGATACACACACACACACATAGACACACACACACGGATACACAAACACACATAGACACACAAACAGACACATAGGCACACACACACAGACACACACACAGACACAGACACACAGACACAGACGCAGACATACACACACAGACACAGACACACACACGCACACATACACACAGGCACACACGCGCACACACACATGCACACACACACACGCATACACAGACACACCCACACAGACACATGCACAGACACACACACGCCCACACACACAGAGACACACTCAAATGCGCGCACACACATACACACGTATGCACATACCAACGCACACACACACACGCGCACACACACATGCACACACACACACAGACACTCGCACACCGACACATAAACACACGCACACACACAGGCACACACACAGACACACACATAGACAAACACACAGACACACACAGATACACACACAGACACACGGACACAGACGCATACATACATACACAGACACACAGACACACAGACACAGACACACAGACACAGACACTCGCACACCGACACATAAACACACGCACAGACACCGACACACACACACAGACAGGCACAGACACACAGACACTCGCACACCGACACATAAACACACACACACACACAGACATACACACACACACACGTACACACAGGCACACACACAGACACACATGCATACACAGACACACACACAAAGACACACACGCACACACAGACACACACATAGACGCTCGCACAGACAAACACACAGACACACACAGGTACACACACAGACACACAAACACACACAGACACACACAAACACATACACATACACACAGACACAGACACACAGACACAGGCACACAGAACACATTAACACACAGACACAGAAACACACACACAGACACACACGCACACAGAGACACACGCACAGACACAGATACACAGACACAGACACAAACAGACACACTCACACGCATACACACACGCACAGACACCCACACAGACACAGACACAAACACACATGCACACACATACACACACAGACAAGGCAGACAGACACACACTGAAACACACAATGACATACACAGACGCATGCGCACACACAGGCACACACAAAACACAGACACACACACAGACACAGACACGCACACACAGACACACACACGCATGCATACAGACACACAAACACACACAGACACACACACACAGACATACAGAACACATAAACACACAGACACAGACACACACACAGACACACACACACATGCACACGGACGCACACACACACAGGCACAGATACACACACAGACACACAGGCACACACACACAGGCGCAGACATACACACACAGACACTGACACACACACACGCGCGTACTCACAGGCACACACACATGCACACACATGCACACGCACACAGACACATACACACACACGCTCGCACGCACACACATGTGCACGCACACACATGCACACACACGCACACACAGACACACCCACACAGACACACTCACAGACACACACACACCCACACACACGCAGACACACTCACACACGCACACGCACATACGCACACGCACATACACACACACACACGCACTCACAGACACACACACACATACACACAGGCACACACACAGGCACACACAGACACACGCATACACAGACACACACAAACACACATGCGCGCACACAGACACACACACAGACACTCACACAGACACACACACATACACACAGACACACACAGAGATACACACATACACACAAACACACACAGACACACACAAACACATATACACAGACACACACAGACACACAGAACACATTAACACACAGACACAGACACACACGCACACACAGACACACAGACACACACACAGACACAGACAGACACAGACAGACACAGACACACACAAAGACTGACAGACACATACGCACGCTCACACATACACAGACACACACAGAGACATAGACACACACAGACACACACACAGACACAGACACACACACTCGCACACCGACACATAAACACATGCACATACACAGACACACACACACACACATACACACAGGCACAGACACACAGACACTCGCACACCGACACATAAACACACGCACACACACAGACACACACACGTACACACAGGCACACACACAGGCACACAGACACAGACACTCACACACCGACACATAAAGACACGCAAACACACAGACACACGCATACACACAGGCACAGACACACAGACACTCGCACACCGACACATAAACACACATACACACACACACGTACACACAGGCACACACACAGACTCACAGGCATACACAGACACACACATGCACACACAGACGCTCGCACAGACAAACACACAGACACACACAGACACACAAATACACACAGACACACACAAACACATACACACAGGCACAGGCACACAGAACACATTAACACACAGACACAGAAACACACACACAGACACACAAGCACACAGAGACACACACACAGACACACACACACAGACACACACAATCGCACACACACGTATACACTCACGGACAGACACCCACACAGGCACAGACACACACACATGCACACACAGACACACACAGACAAGGCAGACAGATACACACGCGCACACACAGACACACACACACTGAAACCCACAATGACACACACAGACGCACACAGACACACACAGACACACATGGACACACAGACACACACACAGACACGCACATGCAGACGCACACACAGACACAGACACGCATGCATGCAGACACACAAACACACACACAGACACACAAACACAGGCACAGATACACACACAGGCTCACAGGCACACACACACAGGCGCAGACATACACACACAGACACTGACACACACACACACGCGTGTACTCACAGGCACACACACATGCACACACATGCACACGCACACAGACACATACACACACACACGCTCGCACGCACACACTCACGCACACACATGTGCATGCACACACATGCAGACAGACGCACACACAGACACACCCACACAGACACACTCACAGACACACACACACCCACACACACGCAGACACACTCACACACGCACATACACACACACACACGCACACACACACGCACTCACAGACACACACACACACATACACACAGGCACACACACAGGCACACACAGACACACACAGACACACGCATACACAGACACACACAAACACACATGCGCGCACACACAGACACACACACAGACACTCACACAGACACACACACATACACACAGACACACACAGATACACACATACACACAAACACACACAGACACACACAAACACATATACACAGACACACACAGACACACAGAACACATTAACACACAGACACAGACACACACGCACACACAGACACACACACAGACACAGACAGACACAGACACACACAAAGACTGACAGACACATACGCACGCTCACACATACACAGACACACACACAGACATAGACACACACAGACACACACACAGATACACACACAGACACAGATGCAGACGTACACACACAGACACACAGACACAGACACACAGACACAGACACTCGCACACCGACACATAAACACATGCACTTACACAGACACACACACACACACATACACACAGGCACAGACACACAGACACTTGCACACCGACACATAAACACACGCACACACACAGACACACACACGTACACACAGGCACACACACAGGCACACAGACACAGACACTCACACACCGACACATCAAGACACGCAAACACGCAGACACACACATACACACAGGCACAGACACACAGACACTCACACACCGACACATAAACACACATACACACACACACACACACACACACACGTACACACAGGCACACACACAGACACACAGGCATACACAGACACACACATGCACACACAGACGCTCGCACAGACAAACACACAGACACACACAGATACACACAGACACACAAACACACACAGACACACACAAACACATACACACAGACACAGGCACACAGAACACATTAACACACAGACACAGAGACACACACACAGACACAGACACACAGACACACACAGACACACACACACGTATACACTCACGCACAGACACACACACAGGCACAGACACACACACATGCACACACAGACACACATACAGACACACACACAGACAAGGCAGACAGATACACACGCGCACACACAGACACACACACACTGAAACCCACAATGACACACACAGACGCACACAGACACACATGGACACACAGACACACACACAGACACGCACATGCAGACACACACACACAGACACAGACACGCATGCATGCAGACACACAAACACACACACAGACACAGAAACACATACACACAGACACACAGACACACACACACAGACACATAGAACACATAAACACACAGACACAGACACGCACACACATGCACACGGACGCGCACACACACAGACACACTGACACACACACACAGGCACAGATACACACACAGACACAGACACACACACGCACACGTACTCACAGGCACACACACAGACATGCATACACACACACACGCACACACACTCACACACACACACGTGCACGCACACACATGCACACACACACACACACAGACACACCCACACAGACACACTCACAGACACACACACACCCACACACACGCAGACACACTCACACGTGCACACGCACATACACACACACACACACATGCAGACACACACAGGCACACACACACGCACACACATGCACACACGCATGCACACACACACATACACAGACACCCACGCACACCCACACACACAGACACACACACGTACACACAGGCACACACACAGACACACACAGACACACGCATACACAGACACACACAAACACACATGCGCGCACACACAGGCACTCACACAGACATGCACACATACACACACACAGATACACACACAGATACACACAGACACAAAAACACACACAAACACATATACACAGACACACAGACACACAGAACACATTAACACACAGACACAGGCACACACGCACACACAGACACACAGACACAGACAGACACAGACAGACACACAGACACACACAAAGACTGACAGACACACACGCACGCTCACACAGACACAG
>NW_028270175.1:19464967-19599967 GCF_037043375.1 Chiloscyllium plagiosum | reverse complement strand
AAGGCTCCATTTTTGGATCACCATCTTAAACCACTTTACACAGTTCTGTAAAGGACACACTGGAGTCTATCTGACACTTCATGTTGACCTGATGTTCACCTTCTGCAGTCCTCATTTTAACAATCACAAACCATTTATCTCCCATCGGCCTGACTGAACCAAGCTGTTGTGTGGTGTAGAGTGATTCATCAGAATTTTTGACTAATATCACTCCAATGGCCAACTGTTTGATCTGCTTCCTTTTATCTACTTGCTTCTTACAGTCAGAACATCGCTTTCCTCAAGCTGGTCACACATTCTCCTCCTGTATGTGCTGTTCTCCATGTGATGTTTTACATCCTCCCTTTCCTCAGTGATTATTCTGCCCTTTAGACTTTGGAGTATCAGACAAAACAGTTGAAGCCTATTTACAGCCTCAGTACCTTTGCACAAGGACAGAGTACATTTCTTCTCTCTTAGTTTTCCCTGGAGTGTCGGAGGCTGAGGGGTGACCTGATAGAGGTTTATAAAATCATGAGGGGCATGGACAGGGTAAATAGACAAGATTGTTTCCCTGGGTTGGGCAAGTCCAGAAATAGAGGGCTTAGGTTTAGGGTGAGAGAGGAAAGATTTAAAAGGGACCTAAGGGGCAAATTTAGAGGGGTATGGGTCATATACTGGCAAATGGGACTAGATTAATTTAGGATATCTGATTGGCATGGGCATGTTGGACCAAGTGGTCTATTTCCGTGCTGTACAGCTCTATGGCTCACTGACTATAACGGACATGCTCCCTCTGTGGGATCTCATATGCCACATGTAACCCTGTCTTTAATTCGAGTGTCTTTTAGCTGTGAGCGTTCACGAGGTTCTGTGCCCTTATTTATGAAGTCACATATTGAACAATGGCCTCTATATCACCTTGGGCCTTAGTATTTGAATATGTACCATTCATAAGTTACATTCAATTGGGGTTCAAAGTATGCCTTCAAGGCTTACAAAATGTTTGCAGTCTGTATTTTTTTCGGTTCTCCAGAGAAATTCAAGGTGAATTTAAATAGAAGCCCACATTGTTATAAGAGTATATCAATGCATAATTGCTCTGGCTTGTTAAACAGATCTGTTGCAGTTTTGTAATTTTGTCATTAAGCGTGGGAAAACTGCCAGTTCTGTTTGAGATCATCTTTCACTTAAAATGGAACTGGAAGAGAGAAAGTTACAACCATCGTGTCTTATCCAGTGTTTCACCAGGTCGTGTTTCTTGGTTTGATTTTCAGTTTCGTTCTGATTCTTGTAGCAGCTTTCATAGCCTGGAACATTCCTGTGTCTCTCTGACAATAGCTGTTATTTATTATAGCTCATCAATGTTAAATCTCAGCTTCTGACACCATGTTATGAGCTCCCAAGTCAATAAGCTGGTGTGTTCTGTGACTTCATTGAAATCGGTTGCAAGATGGCAGCCCCCAGTCAGTGCCTTATAAGACGAGTAGATATAGGAGCAGAATTAGGCCATTTGGACCATCAGATTCCTGATGAAGGGCTTATGCCGGAAACGTCGATTCTCCTGCTCCTCGGATGCTGCCTGACCTGCTGTGCTTTTCCAGCACCACTCTCTCGACTCTGATCTCCAGCATCTGCAGTCCTCACTTTCTCCCATTTGGCCCATCAAATCTACTCCACTAATTGACCATGGCAGAGGTCACAGGCTGCCACCAAGTCAGATTGTACATCGGAACAGATTTCATTTCCATCCTAAACATGTTGAACCAAATTTGGGCATTAGTTTTCAAGAGCTAAGACTCAATCATTCTGAGGAAAGGTCACCCAATGCAAAATGTTAACTCTGATTTCTCTCTACGGATGCTACAGGACCTGCTGAGCTTTACCAGCAATTTCTGTTTTTGTTCTTCAATCAATCTGTGCCTTCTGTAGAGATCAGAGGGCAACTATTAAAAGAGTCAACGTGCAAAGGGATAAGTTCATTGGTCACTGATGTTTCCTTGTAAAAATATGAGCAGAGCTCCTGAGAGATACTGGCCTAGTGGACAATGAGCCCTTTCCCCACCATTGATATTTACTTTGTTTGGCATGTGAGGAGTCAAGAAAACATTCAGGAAGCAATGTGACTGGAGAGAAGCAGACAAAACAGTGCTGCCAGACAGTGGGGCGTGTACTGGGCCTCCTGCTCCACATACCACTCACAATGACATGCATCAAGAAAGAAAGACTTACATACGTACACCACTTTTCAGAACCTCAGGGCATCTCTAAACTCTTTGCTGTGAGTGAAGTACTCCTTAAAGTGCAGTCAGTGTTGCAATGTAGGAAAACGTGACAGCCAATTTTGCACAGCAAGATCCCAGAACAATCAAGGACATAAAGAGCTGGGTAATCTGGGGTTTTCTCTTTGTAATTCCATCACTAATGAAACAGTTTCTGGTGATATTACAAAGTGCTGTAATGGCACCATACAGAGAGGGCAGGTGATGATTATGAAGTTAATGGATTTCACAAAGATCTGGGAGGGAGGGATGGATTTTAAAGAGGATGGAAGTTGGTGAAGGAAATGTGAAACATGTGGGCATGCGGGATATGCATCCTTCAGCAAAGGAGAAAGATTTGATTGTGATTATCAGCCGTTCACTAAACCTATCCCGGCAATGTCATGCTCGCTTTAATCAGGATTTAATCAAATCCTGGAATACAGCTGGAGAGCATTGGATTACAAATGGAAACAGATTCATTTAATCCTCAGCGATTCACTGGTGAACAGGGGTTTTGGTGAGTAGTTCCAGTCACCTGGGGCTAAGGTTCACTCTGGTCATGATGTGTCGACAGCATCGTAAACAGGAAACCCCCCCCCCCCCCCTCAGTTTCAACTGAGGCCTCAAACAAATATTTTCCTGAGGGTTTGCTTAGGCCTTTAAAGGACTCTCACCATCTTGTCCAGAGCTGCAGCACTCCCTGGTGTTCCTTGGTGACAAACACAGGCTCCTTCTTGCCAATGGGAACTCTCTGAGGCACCACTGTAAACCTGACCCAGGAGTTAGGCCAGAATACCAGTACAAAGGGGAGAATTCTGGTACAAGACTTATTAATACCTTTGCTTCTACTCAAACCCATTAACCCCTCAAATTGCACTAACATTCACCCTCCTCAGTTCACTTAGATTACAAAGTAATAAAAAGCTGGATATTAGTGCACCAAAAAGCAGTGGATACTGAGGAGCTTTGAAGCTCTTAAGACTAAGATCGAGAGACCTTGGTTAGGTAAGGATATCAGAGGATAGGGTGCAAAGGTGGCTCAATGGAGTGGAAGTGCAAATGAGTCCTTGCAGAGGACCTTCTCAGTTCAGAATAGCATCGCTCTGTTCCCCAGGTTCTTTCCCTCCTCCTGTGGGCTACAGGCATTTCATATTGAAATACAAATGTTTCCCAGTCACTGTACAGTGACAGTCAGGTGTCAGCTATCCCTCAGTGGTCTGGCACTTGCTTCCAATCTGAATTAAAGTTATGGATAAAAGCCCGGCCTTGCAATCTTCCTTTGAATGCCCTTCTAGAATTCCTCACATGACCTCCAACACATTTCAGCACCTCGTCCACCATCTCTAATATGTTTAGAACCACCAAAAAAGTGAGAAAAGCTCCATTTCTTTCTCAAAGTCCCAATGATTTTTCTTTCCCAGATTTGCTTGCAGCAGTGTTCTGGAAAGTTACCGAGAAATTAATTTGCGGAGACTCCTGTCCGTTTGATGGTACTAAAGTGGCTCTACTTAAGTGGCTTGTTGTTGATTATGTCATGGGATGTAGTCACACTGCTAGGCCAGCATTTGTTGCCCTTGAGAAGATGGAAATGACTTGTTTTCTTGAACTGTTGCAGTTTCTGTCGTGCACGGACACCCATAGTGCCAGCAGGAAGGGAATGCCAGGTTTTTGACCCAGAGACATTGAACGAACAATGATAAGTTTCCAGGTGAGGGTGGTGTGTGCCTTGAAACAGGCAATTGCAGGTGGATTGTGTTCCCATGTGTCTGCTACATTTGTCCTTCTTAATGGTAGAGGTCACGGATTTGGAAGGTGTTACTGAAGGAGCCTTGGTAAATTGCAGCAATGAATCTTATCTGAAAATGTGTTGCTGGAAAAGCGCAGCAGGTCAGGCAGCATCCAAGGAGCGGGAGAATCGACGTTTCGGGCATAAGCCCTTCTTCAGCCCTTATTCCTGAAGAAGGGCTTATGCCCGAAACGTTGATTCTCCTGTTCCCTGGATGCTGCCTGACCTGTTGCGCTTTTCCAGCAACACATTTTCAGCTCTGATCTCCAGCATCTGCAGTCCTCACTTTCTCCACAATGAATCTTATACTCGGTACATACTGTTGCTACTGTGCATCACTGGTGAACAGCTTCAAAGTTGCCAGATGAGGTATATATTCTTGTGAGTGAGCATTAACAGACTATATAAAACATAACTACTTACAAGACATAGTTAGAAAGTACAGTTCTCCGGAACCTTACAGACACGTTCCAATTCCAAGTGATCTTACATCACTATGTCAGAGCTCCTTTTGCACAGTTCAGTAGCTATTTTTAGACCTAATGTATGATTAAACTTATTTTTGGTAAATATATTTATTAGCAAATTTTTTTAACTTTACAAACATATAAAAGTATTGAAAAATACAATCAATAACAAATATCAATATAAGAAAAAGAAAAAAAACACAAATTACAATACAACTACTGTCTACTAACTACTAACCAACCCTATAATACAAAACAAACCCTAACACTGCAAAGCAACACCAATAAATAAGTAAATAACTAATGGATCAAAAATAAAATAAAGAAAAGTTAAAAAAAATCACAAAATACAGAACAGCTATGCTCGGCGTAAAGCTCCCAAACAAAGGAAGGGGAGCATTGTGTATATACCCGCATTAACTCAGGAGACCCCCTCCAGGGCCCAGGACTCGACAAATCTAACCATCCTGGTTAAACAAACGCCCTAGTTAAGATAACTGACAAATCTATATCCAAATAACCCAAGTAGGGCTGCCATGTCTTATTAAAGTGGTCTGTTGTGTGGTGCACCATGTTTGTAAAAAAAGTCCAAGGGAATGTGCTCCATAATTAATTTCTGCCATCCCAGCCAGCCCGGCGGGTTCTCAGACACCCAGTTCATCAGAATATTCTTCCATGCACAGTATGCAAGAACATTAAATAGTTTCTTCCCATGCCTGTCTGAAGATGATAAGTTCGATAGACCTAAGAGGAGAGATATTGGGTCTACTTTGACTTCAGTCCTCAATACCCTCCCTATCTCTCCCGCCACAGCGCTCCAGTAAACACGGAGCCTGTAGTATGTCCAGAAGCAATGGGTAAGAGTACCTACACTTATTTTACATTTGGGGCACACTGAAGATGCCCCTTATTACAACTTTGCCAGACGGTCTGGTGCCCTGTGCAGAACTTTTAACAGTGTAGCGCATGTGCTGTTACAGATTAAGATCTTTCGAGCATTCTCCCATATGTTCTCCCATGTTTCAGAAGAGATCTCCACTCCTAGTTCTTGCTCCCAGACCTCACATAACCGGTTAATATCCTGCCAAGCCCTGCCACCCAGCAGGCAATAGAGGGCACTAACCGAAAGGGTGCTTAAGGAACGTAGCAACAACCTCTCTGTGTGGGGCTTGCAGGGCTTAGTGAGAAGCGTAGTCTTCTTCTGGATGAAATCCCGAACCTGAAAAGAACGGAAAAGGTCTCTGCTGGGCAACCCGTATTTGCGGCTCAGTTGCTCAAAAGACATCATAACCTCTCCCTCAACAAGTCTCCCAAACTAGAAACTCCTCTCGCTGCCCATAGTTTGAACCCTGAGTCCATCATCCCTGGTCGGAACCCAGGCATGCCAACTATAGGTGTGTGTGGCGAAGTCTTGGATAAACAACCCTCACTCTGACGCATCGCCCTCCAAGCCTTATCTGTACTAATGCCAATGGGGTTCCAGCAATGGTACATAACTGTCCTCACCTTATCCATGAACAACAGGTTAATAAGAGGGCACTTTGCCTGGGAAGCCTCAATATCCAGCCATATTGAGGTTGGATCATTACCTACCCAATTGCAGACAAAGGACAGCAGGGAACTCAGTTGATATCTCCTAATGTCCGGGAAATCAACTCCTCCCCCTCCTTCAGGCAACTGCAATTTAGTAAGTTTGATGAGGGGCCGCCCATGATGCCAGACAAAGGAACCAAATCACCCCATAAGCTTCTGCAGCGTTGACCTGGGAAACATTATCGGGAGCATACACATGGGATAAAGCAAACGAGGAAGAACATTCATCTTAATGAGAGATATTCGGCCCAGCCATGAAATTGGAAGAACCTCCCATCTCTGGAGATCTCACCTAATATTGTCGAGCAAGTGAGCAAAGTTAGTCCGAAATAACAGATCAAACTTGAGGGGAATAAAAATACCTAGGTACCAGAACCCTGCCCGTGACCACTTAAAAGGGAACTTAGAGCCATCTTCAACTTCTGGCACATCCTTAAGGTTTCCCAAAGGCAGAGCATCTGATTTTGCAAGGTTAATCTTATATCTTGAAATAGCCCCAAATGAATTGATACGTTGCATCAAATGGGGTACAGAGGTCATCGGGTTCAATAAAAACAGAAGGACATTATCCGCATACAGTGTAACCTTGTGTCCCCTCGATCCCACTTCCAGAACGGTTATGTGGATGTTCTGACGAATGGCCTCTGCCAGCGGCTCTATCACCAACGTAAACAACAACGGTGAGAGGGGGCAGCCTTGCCAACTACCCCTACCAATCGTAAAATTCCCAGACCTCACCCCGTTGGTGATGACTGCGGCCAGAGGGTGGCGATATAAAACCTCCACCCACCTAGCAAAGACTCCACCCAACCCAAACTGTTCTAAGACATAAAAAGGATACGGCCATTCCACCCGGTCAAATGCTTTCTCTGCATTTAAGGAAATCACCAACCCCTGAATCGATGGTTGCTGACAAACTTAGACCATATTCAGCAACCTTCTAATATTATTAGAGGACCTACAGCCCCTTATAAAGCCTGACTGGTCCTCTTTAACAACATGGGCAACACCTTTTCCAATCTCAGCGCCAGGATCTTCGACAGAATCTTGAAATCTGAATTTAATAGAGAGATGGGCCTGTATGAGGCACAATCCTCAGGAACCTTCCCCTTCTTAAGAATTAGGGAAATATTAGCTTCTCTCAAAGATATTGGTAGGCATTCATGCATATCGGAGTGATGGTACATCTCCAACATCAGCCCTGACAGAATCCCTATAAACTCCTTATAAATCTCACCCGGAAGACCATCAGGGCCAGGCGCTTTCCCACTCTGAAGTGGCCTAGCTGTCTCCTGTATTTCCTGAACTGTCAAGGGAGCATTAAGGAGAGAGGCCTGTTCCAAGGTTACCTCTGGGAGGTCCAGGTTCTTAAAAAAGGTCTCCATTTTAGCCCTCCTGTCTTCGCAACCTTCAGACCGATACAATTCAGAGTAAAAGCTCCGAAAAGCCTCGTTAATCTTTTTAGCATCGTATGTAAGGACCCCGGCTCTGTCTCTGATTGCAGTGATGGATTTGGGAGCACACTTTTTCCTAGTCAGGTACGCTAAATACTTTCCTGGCCTATCCCCATATTTGAACAGCCTTTGTCTAGCAAAGCAAGTTATTTCTTTGCGTTTTGTGCCAGTATTGAATTCAAGGCAGCCCGGACAGCCATGATCCACTGTAGCTTAGTCACCGAAGGCCGCGCAAAATGTGCTGCCTCGGCAGCTATCAACCACGTCTCAAGTAGACGCTGCTGTTCCTCCTTCTGTCGTTTCCGGCTAGCCAAATAGGAAATAGCTAATCCCCTAGCAAAGGCCTTAGCGGTCTCCCATAGCATGGACGGACTACTAGCCATGCCTGAATTGATAGTCAAGAATTCCTGAAACTCCTTCAAAAGGTATTCCACAAATTTGGAATCCTTAAGGAGAAAAGGGTCCAAATGCCAATGCCGCAAACCTAGCCCTTCACTCTTGGCCTTAACCTCCAAATATACCGCCGCCTGATCGGAGATAGCTATATTCCCAATTTTATAACCCATAATCCAATCCAGAAGGGCCGAGGGAGCCAGAAAGAGGTCAATCCTCGTGTGACATTTATGTGAGTTTGCAAAAAAGGTGAAGTCCCTACCGGTAGGGTGAAGACATCTCCAAATATACACCAGCCCCAACTCCTCGCATAAGTCAACCACCTGCTTGGCTGTGTAGAAATAGTTGGGGCCCACAAGGCATCCTGTCCACTGTTGGATCCAAAAGATAATTAAAATCCCCCCCTATAATAATGTGCTGTGTTCCAAAAGCACTCAACTTAGAGAAAGCACAAATCAAATATTTGAGGGGATGCGCCGGAGGACAGTAGACATTTAAAATGCCATATTCTTCCCCATGTATCAGGGCTTTAAGTATCACAAACCGTCCCTGCTCACCTTTCACCTGCTCTAATAATGTGAACGGAAGACTTTTCTGAATAAGTACCGCCACACCCCTACTCTTAGGAGTAAAGGATGAAAAGAATACCTGGTCACAACCCCCCTGTTGTAATTTCAGATGTTCTCCATCATCAAGATGGGTTTCCTGCAACAAAGCAATATCAAACCTTTCCTTCTTCAGGCTAGAAAGCACTTTTTTCCTTTTAACAGGCGAATGACTTCCTTTAATGTTCCAGGTGCACCATTTAATAAGACACTTAGCCATATCCCCTTTCAGATATCCTTGAACCCCTCAGAGGGAGAACCCTGCTTACAAAGTGCCAAGTACAAGTAAATAAAGACTCATAGAGTCGAAGAACTATATATACAAAAACTACTCTATCATAACTATAAACAACTATTACTACCAAAAAACCATAAAGAAAACCAACTATAAAACTTTGAATGGAAGGCTCTTCCCCCTGCCCATAGGGGGCACTCACCCTACCCATCCCCTCCTTCACAGTTCCTTCAAACCCGGACTGTGCCCCAGCCTTAGGCCAGAAAAAAAACAAGGAGATGATCCTTAAATCAACACAAAAAAGACCAAGTCAGGATGAGCACTCCACCCATCCCTGGCTTCATGTCACCCCGACTTGTGACTAAAAGAGAAACAGAACAAACAAACAAAAAAGGGGGGAGAGACAACAAAGAACATCCACAAAATATCCCATCAGAAAATCCAGTTATCAAAAAAGAGGAATAACTGATTCCAAGGAATTTTGCCACGTTTCCAAAAAAAAAGAAATTATTAGGGAGAAAGAAAGGAATAAAAAACGGGAAGGGAAAACATGGGGAAAGAAGGAAAAGAGAACAAACATTAACCATATTCTTCAGGCCAATCCGTCTATTTTAAAGTGTCTAGGAAGTTTTTAGCCTTATCCGCCGAGTCAAATGTACAAACTGAGTCCTTGTGGCTGAAACGAAGCACTGTGGGGTATCTCATGGAGTACTGGATACCCAGATTCCTCAGCCTCTTTTTAACTTCATCGAAGGACTTCCTCTTTCGAATTACAGCTGCAAAGAAATCCTGGAAAAACATGATTTTTGACCCCTTGTACAGCAGTGCCTGAGGATCATTTCCCAGTAATCTGGAAGCTTCTATGACATTTTGCTTGTCCTTATATGAATGGAAGTGCACTAGGACCGAGCAGGGGCGCTGCACCGGCCCTGACCTGTGCACTGTAACCTGATAAGCCCTTTCAATCTGCGGCCTGCTGGACTCCATGTGAAGGCCCAAAAACTTCGGCAGCCAGCTTTCAAAGAAGCTGACTGGCTGCTCACCTTCCTCACCTTCAGGGAGCCCCACAATTCGGAGATTTATCCTCCGACCTCGATTTTTGAGGTCGTCGATATGATTTCGCAAGGCCCGCACCCCTCACTCTAGCACCTGGATCTGACTGGATGAGGACTCCGTCGCAGCTTTCGAGGCCTTAGCTCAACCCTCCATCTCTTCCAGCCTCTCCCCGAGGCCCTGCATCTCCTGCTCATGCTTCTGCAGCATGGATGCGATAGGTTGGACCTGGGCACAAATCTCCCCACGGATCTCCTCAGTTGCAGCCCCAACTTTCAAGGTAAGTCTCTCCATCGCTGCAGCCAATTACTGTGAGTCTGTCAGGTCCCCGGGGGGGGGGAGTTCAGGAGAGGCTGCTGTTGCTGCAGTCTCTGGTATGCCTGGTGCTGCAGGGAAGTGTCCTCCCTGCTGCTGTTTGCTTGCTCCTTTTCCCTTTGGCATCCTTCCCACTCCCAAATATTAACAAATATGTGTTCTGTAAGGTTTTAAACTAATAATTCCACTGCATAAATTGGCCAGGAATGGCAAAAAACACCAGTACGCCTTGGCTGTTAGGCAGAGCTGTCCACAGCAGTCCCACAGCATCGCCACCATCTTGCCAAGTCCCCATGATTAAACATTTACTGTCTCCAATTTATTTTATAATATCCCCTTTAATATTTATATTTAACCAAGAACGATTAAATTTTTATTCCACCTACTTCGTGCACCATTCAATTTAGATTGAGACACTGGTCTCCGAGAGCATTCTCAGCTCTCTTGGATGGCATATAGGAAGCGTGGAGTCTCTTTCATTATCTAGGATAGTGGAGTTAGATGGCAGCTTCGCTACAGAATAAAAACATTTCTAGAACTCCATTGGGAAGTAAAAGTGTATTGTTGTTAATGAAGGATCAGAATTAGGATCCATAAAATGTTCTTGTACTGGACCAGGCAGCAATTTGGTTTGGTTTGTTGCATACTTGTAAACCTTTCTTTCAAGCGATCATCCTTAAACTGCTCATAATCACCCTCTTCTCCCAAATACTCCACTGTAAACTTAAAAGAAGACTTTTGCTTTTACTTTAAAGACTGTCCTTTTAAGACCACAACATCATCACCTGTTGCATGTGAAAATTTTCTTCATGTAATGGCTCCCGGTGATTTTGGAATTCTGAACATTTCTGTGAAAGACAGCCATTTTCCTCTGTCAATATTATCTCTCTTGCTGCTACCCAGTTGTTGAGGGAACACTCTCCAGTGAGCACATGGCATGTTAATGAGACACATTCGTACACTCCAGCTACTAGTAATGCAGCTCATTGATTCCTGAATGTTGACCATTGGCACTTGGATTAAAGCATATCCTTTTCCCTGGATAACATCTATTAACTGTTTGTAGTTGTTGGACTTCCACTTAATGATCCATTTCTGAGGTTTGAACTTTTTTTCTGTGAATTGTCAAGTTCAAGATGTGTGTGATTCTAAAGATGCATTGCATATATTTGGCTTCTGCTAATGCAGGTACAGCATCCTCCACCTTACGTGAAGCTTAATGAATCAGCACTGGAGCTCTGAGACCATTTTTTGAATAACTGAAGATTTCTGTCTAACCCCATCACCCCCATTTCTTTGCTGGCTGTATAATGCTTTTTCATAGAGTCATAGAGATGTACAGCATGGAAACAGACCCTTCAGTCCAACCCGTCCATGCCGATCAGATATCCCAATCCAATCTAGTCCCACCTGCCAGCACCCGGACCATATCCCTCCAAACCCTTCCTATTCATATACCCATCCAAATGCCTCTTAAATGTTGCAATTGTACCAGCCTCCACCACATCCTCTGGCAGCTCATTCCATACACATACCAGTCTCTGCATGAAAAAGTTGTCCCTTAGGTCTCTTTTATATCTTTTCCCTTCACCCTAAACCTATGCCCTCTAGTTCTGGACTCCCCGACCCCAGGGAAAAGACTTTGCCTATTTATCCTATCCATGCCCCTCAGAATTTTGTAAACCTCTATAACGTCACCCCTCAGCCTCCGACGCTCCAAGGAAAACAGCCCCAGCCTGTTCAGCCTCTCCCTATAGCTCAAATCCTCCAACCCTGGCAACATCCTTGTAAATATTTTCTGAACCCTTTCAAGTTTCACAACATCTTTCCGATAGGAAGGAGACCAGAATTGCACACAATATTCCAACAGTGGCCTAACCAATGTCCTGTACAGCCACAACATGACCTCCCAACTCCTGGACTCAATACTCTGACCAATAAGAGAAAGCATACCAAACATCTTCTTCACTATCCTATCCTATCTACCTGTGACTCCACTTTCAAGGAGCTATGAACCCTGCACTCCAAGGTCTCTTTGTTCAGCAACACTCCCTAGGACCTTACCATTAAGTGTATAAGTCCTGCTAAGATTTGCTTTCCCAAAATGCAGCACCTCGCATTTATCTGAATTAAACTCCACCTGCACTTCTCAGCCCATTGGCCCATTTGGTCAAGATCCTGTTGTAATCTGAGGTAACCCTCTTCGCTGTCCACTACACCTCCAATTTTGGTGTCATCTGCAAACTTACTAACTGTACCTCTTATGCTCGCATCCAAGTCATTTATGTAAATGACAAAAAGTAGAGGACCCAGCACCGATCCTTGTGGCACTTCACTGGTCACAGGCCTCCAGTCTGAAAAGCAACCCTCTACCACCATCCTCTGTCTTCTACCTTTGAGCCAGTTCTATATCCAAATGGCTAACTCTCCATGTATTCCATGTGATCTAACCTTGCTAATCAGTCTCCCATGGGGAACCTTGTCGAACGCCTTACTAAAGTCCATATAGATCACATCTACTGCTCTGCCCTCATCAATCTTCTTTGTTACTTCTTCAAAAAAGTCAATCAAGTTTGTGAGACATGATTTCCCACGCACAAAGCCATGTTGACTATCCCGAATCAGTCCTTGCCTTTCCAAATGCATGTACATCCTGTCCCTCAGGATTCCCTCCAACAACTTGCCCACCACTGAGGTCAGGCTCACCGGTCTATAGTTCCCTGGCTTGTCTTTACCGCACTTCTTAAACAGTGGCACCACGTTTGCCAATCTCCAGTCTTCCGGCACCTCACCTGTGACTATCGATGATACAAATATCTCAGCAAGAGGCCCAGCAAGCACTTCTCTAGCTTCCCACAGAGTTCTCGGGTACACCTGATCAGGTCCTGGGGATTTATCGATGCGTGTGTTATCTTTGGTGTGCTCAACATCTGAAAACAAAACAATTTTAAAGATACACATTAGATTGACTTAATAAGTAGCATAATCATTAGGAATAATGTGCAAGGTTTGGCAATCTCTCTTCCATTGTGGAAATTATCACATGAATCTGCATTCTTATTTTAATAACACCTGTGCTCTTATTTTGAATAGAGGGTAGTCTAAGATTTTTTTACCTTAAGTTTCTTTTGGCCTCCAAAACGATGAAGACATCCGTCTTTTATCCAATTTAAGATCACTCCTCTTGCCATTGACCATGATTTCTGAATACCAGAATCTGCCTTGCATGGCTGTGCATTCAGACGAACTGAAACCTTGCAGTGGGCCCAGCAAAACCCCAGTAAGGATTTATCCCTGTTGCTGAGACCCACAGTCTGCTGTGGCCCATGTTTAATTTACTGTGCTGCTTCTGTAAACTGTGCCATGGTCCCTCTCCATTGGCACTCTATAACCGTCTGTTAAACTGGCTGGACTGACAACCTGGTTCCTTAATGGTATCAACAGCACACTTTTTTTCATACTTTGGTTATGTTCTGAATGTTAATTTCTTCCCTATTCCTGTAAGTAACTCTGATTTACTGTAATGCCTTACTCATTAATTTTTTTCTTCTTTCCTTGAATATTCTCTGCATTTGTTTTAAAAACCAGCTTTTGCGTGGACTTTCCCTCTGCACTGGTCTGTGTCCATTTGGGCCCTCACTGCTTCCTGTCACCCCCTACTCAGTTTCTCTTCCAGGGTCAGATTGCTGGCTTGGCGTTGCGCTTTGCCCAGAACACAATTCTGCAGATGGGCTTCACTCTGAGAAATAAATAGACAACTTTGCCATCTGCCTCTGAATCAGGTCACCACCATTTAGTAAGATGCAGTCTTTATGCTGGTGAGTGGACATTTTCAGGTTTTATTGAACATAACTATTTACAAGGCATGGTAAGCAAGGCAACGTCTGGAAACATACAGGCTCAGTCTCCAGCTTCATCTGATCACTTGACATAGCTGTTTTTGTAAATGCTGTGTAGGTTCTCATAGAACAAAGGCATGTTAACTCTTTATTCCATAATAGGATGAAAATCAAGTGCCTACTTTCTCTTGATGATGCTGAGCTTCTTGAGTGTTGTTGGAGTTGCACCCATCCAGGTAGGTGCAGGGTATTTTTGTCACACTGTTGGCTTTTGCCTTGTAGATGGTGGTCAGGGTTTGGGACGTCTATCACTCACCTCAAAGTTCCCAGTTTTGGAGCACAGAATCCTGGTGTATATTTCTGGTTTAGTACCGAGGGAAGGTTGCACTTATGGGGACATGGTGTTTCAGATGAAACCTTAAACCAAAGCCCTGTTTGCCCTTTCAGGTCAACGTAAAGTATCCCATGACACTATTTGCAGGAGACCAGGGGAGTTCTGCTGGAGGTGTCCTTAGGCCATTATTTAACCTTCATCCAAGACCTAAATCAGGTTATCCCCTCCCTTCCTTTTGCTTGTGGGAGCTCGGGAGAGGATTTCAAGACAGGGGGGAATATTTTTTACGGTGAGAGGAGAAAAACTTTAGAAAGGCATGAGGGGCAACATTTTTACAGGGAGTGATTCGGGTGTGGAATGAACTTCCAGAGGAAGTGGTGGATGCAGGTACAGCTACAATGGTTAAAAGATATTTGGATAAATCCATGAATAAAAATGTTTGGAGGGATTTAGGCCAAGAGTTAGGCCAAGAGTAGGCAGGTGTGACTCGCTTAGTTTGGGATAATGGTCAGCATGGACTGGTTAGACTGAAGGGTCTGCTTCAGTGCTGCATGACTCTATAAAAATTAGCTGCTGCATTTTCTACTTTACAACCATATATCAAAATACTTCCCTGGAGCACTTTGAAATGCTATGTAAATGCAAGTCTTTCTCTTTATTCCAATTCTCTCTTATTTGTTTCCTCTGATGTACTGCACTAAACTACATTAATTGATCTAACGTATTTGCTGTAACAAGTGGCTGTCCCTGTGGCCAAGATGGCATGGAGCTTTCATTCACTGTGCCTTCAGGCCATCACCATTTCTCACTCTGGCAATTCTATTTTCTTTGTAACAGACAGTAATTTCCCATCATTGCATTGTGTTCACAGGAAGGATGTGAAATGGTTCCAAGGATGAGGAACATCAGTTCTGAGGCTAGATTGAAGAAGTTCTGACTGCTCTCCAGAAAGAAAGGAAATCTAAGAGAGATTTTCAAAATCATGAGCAGGCTGTATAAACAGGTTCAAGAACAAGGAGGTATAGAATTACAACCATCTGCAAAAAAAGCAAAGGTGAACTGAGGGAAATCTTTTTCAAACAATTAGGGGATGGAATGCACTGCTTGGAAATGTGATGGAGGCAGGTTCACTTGAGGTATTCAAGTGGACGTTGGATGATTATTTATATGAAAATAATATGCAAGGGTATGGGGAAAAAGCAGGAGATTAGCACTAGGTAATGATGCTCATTGAACGAGCCAGTGCTGGTACAATGGGCTGAATGGCCTCCTTCCACACCATAATTCTTCTGTGATTCTATGATGTTTTACCTTGTGCTGTCACAGCAATACCTCAAGCAAATGAGAGCGAGATAGTAACCAATTCTATGACCACATTATTGAAGCCTGCTTTACTGGGCCGTACACCGAACGTGAGGAGGGGAAGAGGTGTCTGGTTACTGGTACATTTTAGAGACCAGATACAAAAGGAAACGAGAGAAGCATTGGGCAGCCAAGGGTTAAAATCCAGTTTGGCTTCCACAAGCTGAGAGAAAAACTCCGAATGAGAAAAGATAAAAGAGCTTCTGCTGCTGCCTGAATATTGTGTGCTCAGTCTCCCTAAACCCTGACTAATTAACAAGAAGAAAACATTTAAATGACTTCTTCTCTTCTTTGTACAATTTTCTACGAAGAAAGGACAGCTTTTAAAAAACACACGCACGCAATGCAACCTTTTATGAATATAAGCGACACCTTAACAGCCGTGAATTCACTGTATGGGCCAAGAACAAGGAGACAATTTTACTAGATAATAGCCTATCATGGAAGATACAATTTAAATTAAAAAATGCAATTTTCACCTTGGGTTGAACAAATGATTACAATTTCTATACAAATTAAGGCATCCAGCTTGTGTCTCAGTACCTTTATCACACCATAAAATATGACATTATTACCATGAAATACATTTTCAAATATTTTTGATTTTGGCGATTGCTTTTAAATACAATCAGCCGAGTATCACTTACCTTCTGGGGGGGGGGGTTATCATAGTCACGAGGGGGAAAGCAATGAAAGTCTGGTGAGATTAAAGTAAATCAGAAGAAAATTTTAAACTAAATTACCACTCCTCAACTAAAAAGCTGCTGTTTGTATCTCATGGGAACAAATCAGCTCCCTTATCTTCAGCTTGAGATCTTACCCCATCAACCATTGACTTTTTCTTCCCTCTCCTTGATTTTATATCGAAGATTGTTTTTAACCTTTTCTGTGAACATTCAGCGCGATTAAACGAGTTGTTGGGGTAGATACAGAAACGATCTCCTCATCGGAGGTGGATCTGAACAATGGAGTCTAACCTTCAAACTAAAGTTAGACAGTTAAGGGATAATAATGTTTTACGGTCGTAGTTCAATGAGGAAAGAATTATGGGTTCAAGCCACCTTCGAAAGACTTAAATACATAATTCAAATTGATACTCAATTACAATGGGTAAGCATCCCTTTGTTATACCTAGACTCAAGTATTCCAATGCACTTCCAGGTTTTACTTAAATTTTAAAAATATACTTTATTCATAAAAAATTCTTTATACCCATCCATAATCACTAAAGCAATTCAGTTCTATACAGTGGCATACGAATAAACAAACAAACATTGGAGTTTAACTCTATCCATCAAAAAAACCCCAAGGCATTTGTTACTTGTACAAGACTGTATATACATATAGGTGAAAGTGGGTACTACAGATTAGAGTCAAGAATAGAGTGTTGCTGGAAAAGCACAACAGGTCAGGCAGCATCCAAGGAGCAGGAAAATCGACGTTTCGGAAAAAACTCTTCAGAGGCACAGGGAGCGTCTGATAACTGAACAGACCCCCCCCCCCCCCCATTTAACTTCAGCAGAAAGACCTTAAATGGTGGTCTTTCCCCACTGCGCCTTGGCAGTAGCTGCCCCAAGCTTTAGTGTTTCTCTCAGTATATAGTCCGGGATGTTGGAATGCTCCAGTATATTACACTTGGTCAAGGTCAACCTCCTTGCTCTGGAAGACCGACAAGTTTCGGGCAGACCACTGAGCATCTATCACTGAGTTGAGGGTCCTCCAGGTGCAAATAATGTCTGTCTCAATGTGTGTCCCAGGGAACAGACCGTAGAGCACAGAGTCCTGTGTCACTGAGCTGCTCAGGACAAACCTCAACAAAAGCCACTGCATCTTCCTCCAGAATTCCTTTGCAAAGGAACATTCCAGAAGGAGATGTGTAACAGGCTCCCCTCCCCCTCCTCACAGCTGCTTCAAGGGCAGCATGTGGTGGTGCAGAGAGTCCAGGCATACATGAAGGGTCGCACAGGTAGTGCCCTTCTCACCACCACCCAGCAATATCTTGATGCCTGTTGGAAAGCTCTGGACACACCCTTTCCTTTGCCCACACTGCTGCCACTCCCTAATGGACTTGTGGTCAATTTCTCCACAAAGGACAGGTGATATGTTACACTCCAACCATTCGGAGCATTCCACACCAAGACCAGACCCATCCTTTACAACACTGGGGATGTAGTGACACTTGATTCTGTACCGAGGGTCTCGGCATAGCTTGATGCAGCCACACACAAAGATGGCCAACAGGATGAGGGCGGCGTTGGGTACTTTCATCCCCCTACTTACCCACGGTTTGTATATGGTGCCCCTGTGGACACGGTTCATCTTAGACCTCCAGATGAAGTGGAAGATGATTCAAGTGACTGCAATGGCACAGGTTTGGGGAATGAGCCAGACCTGCACCACATACAACAGAGAGATGATCAAGTTTTTACCTACAATGGAGAGGGAGCAGTGCTCCCAAAAGACCAGTTTCTGCCTCACCTTGGCGATGCGCTGCTCCCAAGACTTTGCACACATCCCTCCCCCTCCGAACCAAACTCCCAGCACCTTCAGTTAATCAATCCTGATGGTGAAGGGGATAAAGGATCAGCTGGCCCAGCTAGTATCCTGCATTCTACCCCATGTTAACTTGAAGTCATCTAAATCTCTGCTGACTGTGTCTTAATGTGCAGCAGATCCTGTTCCCCTTCACCTTTGTGCTTACTGACCGATATTGGCTCCCAGTAAAGCAACATCTCGACTTTAAAATCTTCATCCTTTCTTCAAATCCTTCTGTGCCTCTAACTCTCCCTGTCTCTGAAATATCCTGCAGCCCCACAATCCCCTGAGATATCTGCCCTCCTTTAGCTATGGCCTCTTGTGTGTTCTCAATTTGATTTGTTTGTGGGAGCTTGCTGTACTGGACTCCGTGGACCATACTCCCACCCACAGCCATTCTGTTGTCTCAAGCTCCTTGGACAATCATTAGATCTACACATCATTGCACACTCATTTAACTCTGTATACACCCATTCAATCCTATGAACCTTTGCATACAGACTCTGCACACCCTCACACATTCAAAAAACTTTACTCTCTTGGACTGCATAAACCCTTCTGTAGTTATTAGACCCCATACACCATGGCACATGCATTGAACTCTGTATACACATATTAAATCATGTGTGCCCTTTCACAATCAATCAGCCCTGTACACCCTCGCATATTCCGAAGAACTTGTATACCCTTGCATACTCAATAGACCCCATATACTCGCCTCAGGTGACTGACTGTGTGGAGTTTGCACGTTCTCCCCGTGTCTGCGTGGGTTTCCTCCGGGTGCTCCGGTTTCCTCCCACAGTCCAAAGATGTGCAGGTCAGGTGAATTGGCCATGCTAAATTGCCCGTAGTGTTAGGTAAGGGGTAAATGTAGGGGTATGGGTGGGTTGCGCTTCGGCGGGGCGGTGTGGACTTGTTGGGCCGAAGGGCCTGTTTCCACACTGTAATGTAATCTAATCTAAACTCTAATTGGTCTCTTGTGAGATAATTACATGTAACTTAAATGCAATGGTACGTTGATGACGCCAAGTTTAACCTCACACTATCTTTCTTGATCCCTCCACTGTCTCAAATTTGTCACATTGCCTGTCCAATATCCTATACTGAACAAGGAGAGATTTCCACAAATTCAATACTGAGATGACCAAAGCCACAAACTCTGTTCTCTGGTCACCAACTGTACACCACTCTGCGGTAACTGACCCAATGTTCACAAATCCTGCCACCAACCCCCTCCTGACTTTCTGCTGAGCTTCTGAGCCCATACCCTTCCATTAGCAAGGCCTCCGAATTCTATCTCTGTATCCCTGCCTGACACTGTCTCTGTCTCAGCTCATCTGCTGCAGAAAGTGTCATCCATGACTGTTCCGACCTACACATGACTGTCCTGCCATCTCCCAGTCGCTGCAGAAACATCAGTTCATTCAAACCGAAGCTGCCAATTGCCGTGTTACATCAAGTCCCATTTAAGACACTGTCCTTATTTACACTGACCTTGATCACCTTAAATTGAAAAATCTGATCCTTTTTTTACCTCCAAATCCCTCCATGCCTCACTCCCTCCTCATCTCTGTAACCTCCATCAGCCCAGAGTCAACTGGTGTTTTCATGTTTCCAGCTTATGTCCATCGCTGATTTTCACCACTTCACCACGGGCATCCGAGGTCGTGAACTCTGGAATCTCCACTCTTTCTCTTTTCCTTCAAGGGCCTGCTAATTACATCATGCCTCTTGGCTTACTGTCGCCATTCGAAACCTGGAGTAATAGAGCAAAGTCAGCAGAGAGAGGGTTAAAAGGTTCAGCTAATGATGACTGCCTCTTCACAGCTAGCCCCTGTAGAGTTCACGAGAGAGAAAAAACTAATCTCGTGCTGGAAAGCCTGTGGACACTTTCTGCTGTCTGAAGCTCGTCTGTCACAGTCGAGGAGCTGTTTACGTATTCATAAGGAGTAAGGGGAATAAATGAATGGGTTCATTACAGCTTAAAGTGTTACTAATGGTGTGTACCTGACACACTGCACCTCCGAAAATCTAATGTGACACAGTGGAATATAAAAACCGATTGCTCAGCACAGCCCAGTGAGGCCAGGAGCAGCCAATGGAACCTTCCCATCAGCTCCTCATTCTGCATTCACTAAACCCAATATTTACAATTCTTTTGCTATTATGTCCTACCAGGCCCTCATAGCCTGCTGTCACGACCTTAATATTAGCTGAAAATTGAGCTTCAGCTGCCTAACAGGAATTGGAGAATGTGAGTGGAATCACTTTCCTGTTAAACTATTGCTCTTTGCAGACAAAATGCATTGACTCATGATCTGAAAACTATCGACTGCCCCTCAACCAACCAGTGACATTCATATGGAACATGGGAGATAGATGTACAAAACTGCTGACCCCCAGTGTTGGGGTGTACAGTTCCCCCTCCCCTCCTGAAGGTGCTGACTCTCCCTGGGGTACAGCTCCCCCTCCCCTCCTGAAGGTGCTGTCTCTCCCTGGGATACAGCTCCCCCTCCTCTCCTGAAGGTGCTGACTCTCCCTAGGGTACAGCTCCCCCTCCTCTCCTGAAGGTGCTGACTCTCCCTGGGGTACAGTTCCCCCTCCCCTCCTGAAGGTGCTGACTCTCCCTGGGGTACAGCTCCCCCTCCTCTCCTGAAGGTGCTGACTCTCCCTAGGGTACAGCTCCCCCTCCTCTCATGAAGGTGCTGACTCTCCCTAGGGTACAGCTCCCCCTCCTCTCCTGAAGGTGCTGACTCTCCCTGGGGTACAGCTCCCCCTCCCCTCCTGAAGGTGCTGACTCTCCCTGGGGTACAGCTCCCCCTCCCCTCCTGAAGGTGCTGCCTCCCCCTGGGGTACAGCTCCCCCTCCCCTCCTGAAGGTGCTGCCTCTCTCTGGGGTACAGCTCTCCCTCCCCTCCTGAAGGTGCTGTCTCCCCCTGGGGTACAACTCCCCCTCCCCTCTGAAGGAGCTACCTCCCCCTGGAGGGAGCTTTAAGAATCTGGGCTGTACAACACATGGCCTGAGAAGGTTTGTCGGTCCCACGTTTAGACTGTGACTGTGTAACTCAGGCTGGATCAGAAATATTTTACATTCTGGTGGAGGTTCGGTATGGTTTGGCTGTTAGCCTGATGTTCATGTTGATGGGCCCCTGGCCCTGGTGAGAGATAGAGATTTGAGGGAGAGAATGAATTGGTGCTGCAGTGTGTGAGTGATTCTGTACACTTGATGCTTCACCAGGCTGGCTGGCTGTCAGTCTGTTCTTCTCCCCCTCACCGTTTACCTCCATCTGTTTATTTTATTTGTGTCGGCTTCTAATTTAATCAAGGCTCCAATCAAACTGTACAAATGAATCTGACGCCTGTTTAGGGACAAGCTTTGCGGCTCTGACTGATTAATTCATACAACGACAGACACAATGTTCTAGTCTGCTCATCAAGCTGCTCCTAGTAGCTCCCCAGTCAGGATGACTAACCTCACTCTGCACCACTGATACCGCCCCAGCTCCTCGATGTAATCAATCCTCCGTGTTAGCCCTCTCCCCTTCTCTCCTTTCCCCGCCCCTTCTCCTTCACCCCTCCTCACCTCACCTTCCCTGCTGCCATCTTCCCTCCCTAACCCCTTCTGTTCTCTCTCTCCTTCCCCTCTAGTTTGCCCATGCATCCTCTCCCTCACTTTCTGTTCACCCCTGCTGCTGTGCCTCTTCTCTACTCCCTTCCTTCTCAGTGTCACCCTGTCCCGCCATTCCCCCGTACACATGTGCTAGTGCAAACCCAGGGAATTCACAATGCAGCCCCCCGCACCCACCCCACACACACACATACACACACGCACCCACACCCACACACCCCTCCTCCCCACACACACACACACACACACAAAGGCACAGACAGAGAAACACACACAGATACAGACACAGGTAGAGACACAGACACACACACACACACACAGAGAGGCAAGACACAGACAATGAGAACAAAGTCAGTGCAGATTCAATGGGCAAATTGGATGGAGATTCAACAAGTTCAAGTGAATTGGGCCATGGATATTGAAGCTAAACAGACATTGAAACAACTTCCAGCTTAGTATCCTTGTTAGGAAAACGCCTGGGCTCAATTTTGCATCAGTAATGCACTGGAAACGAAAACTTCAGCCACTCTATCATATTTGCCTTCATAAATGAATCTCTTGGCCAGTCTGAGTCCACCTCTCTCTCTCTCTGTCTCTTTTTCGTTGCTCTCTCTCTGTCTCTCTCTCTTTCTCCAGGTGTCATGTGTAGTTGCACCGTTTGTTCCCTTACAGACCATAAATAGCTAATCCAGTCAAACAATCCAAGACCTTCCAATCATCACTGACGCATTCACACCCAGGTACAAACCCTGCACCTTATACAGATCGATTCGGGAGTCGGGGGGGGGGGGGGGGGGGGGGGGGGGGGGTGGGGGGGGATTGCAGTTAACATTCACACAAACTGCAACACACACAGTAGATAACGTGGGACAGTACGAGTGGTAGACAGTAACAGTGAGAGAATCACAGAAAAAGAGAAAGACACAGTCAGTGAGACAGAGAGGGAGGTGGATGGAGACAAAGACTCAGAAACCCAGGAATGAGTGACTGAAGGGTCTATTTCCATACTATACATCTCTATGACTCTATAACAGCGATAGATAGAACAAAACAGCGATAGAAAAAACAAAACAACAAGAAAGAGACAAGCAGAGAAAGATGTGAATGTGACAGTGCAAGAGATAGAGTGAAACTGAGAGACACCCAGATGATGCAAAGACAGGGAGAGAAGTGAAGGTAAGTGGATGTGTTTTACCCACAATCAGGTAGACAAAGGACAGCCAGGACAGAAAGTTTCAAATACAGACCCTGATGGCCTCAACCTCATTTTACTTTAATTTCCGATGCCTGGCATTTCACAGCTGGTAAAAGCGTTTCCTATCCGTGTTATGATTAGTGTAAATTAATAGGCGGCTTTCAACTAATCAGTGCTGATTAAAGCTGTCAGACACTGATCACCATATTCCATCGACACTGAGCCACCCAGGACCAGCACTGTCACACTGCAGCTCCATCACACACTAAATTAAACACTTCATTCAATGGGATTAGCAACATCCTGCACACACATTCCTGGGAAAGGCATCTTCAATTCTCAGCAGTGTGTGAACACAGCAGATCGGGCCTATCAGGAGCAGCTGCAGAGACCTCAGTACATTCTGCTCTTTATTGTTCCTGCTCCCCAGACTGGCCGAGCAAGCGGGAAAGGAACTGCATGAGAAATGTGGATAGACATCCCACACTCACGAGGAGCTGCCTCTCCCTCACTGTCCCCCTCACTCACACAAGGAGCTGCCTCTCCCTCACTGTCTCCCTCACTCACGAGGAGCTGCCTCTCCCTCACTGTCCCCCTCACTCACACAAGGAGCTGCCTCTCCCTCACTGTCCCCCTCACTCACGAGGAGCTGCCTCTCCCTCACTGTCTCCCTCACTCACTCACAAGGAGCTGCCTCTCCCTCCCTGTCTCCTTCACTCACTCACTCACGAGGAGCTGCCTCTCCCTCACTTTCTCCCTCACTCACTCACGAGGAGCTGCCTCTCCCTCCCTGTCTCCTTCACTCACTCACAAGGAGCTGCCTCTCCCTCCCTGTCTCCTTCACTCACTCACTCACGAGGAGCTGCCTCTCCCTCACTGTCTCCCTCACTCACTCACAAGGAGCTGCCTCTCCCTCCCTGTCTCCTTCACTCACTCACTCACGAGGAGCTGCCTCTCCCTCACTGTCCCTCTCACTCACGAGGAGCTGCCTCTCCCTCACTGTCCCCCTCACTCACGAGGAGCTGCCTCTCCCTCACTGTCTCCCTCACTCACTCACGAGGAGCTGCCTCTCCCTCCCTGTCTCCTTCACTCACTCACTCACGAGGAGCTGCCTCTCCCTCACTGTCCCCCTCACTCACGAGGAGCTGCCTCTCCCTCACTGTCTCCCTCACTCACTCACGAGGAGCTGCCTCTCTCTCACTGTCTCACTCATGAGGAGCTGCCTCTCCCTCACTGTCTCCCTCACTCACGAGGAGCTGCCTCTCCCTCACTGTCTCCCTCACTCACTCACGAGGAGCTGCCTCTCCCTCACTGTCTCCCTCACTCACTCACGAGGAGCTGCCTCTCTCTCACTGTCTCACTCATGAGGAGCTGCCTCTCCCTCACTGTCTCACTCACGAGGAGCTGCCTCTCCCTCACTGTCTCCCTCACTCACGAGGAGCTGCCTCTCCCTCACTGTCTCCCTCACTCACGAGGAGCTGCCTCTCCCTCACTGTCCCCCTCACTCACGAGGAGCTGCCTCTCCCTCACTGTCTCCCTCACTCACTCACGAGGAGCTGCCTCTCCCTCCCTGTCTCCTTCACTCACTCACTCACGAGGAGCTGCCTCTCCCTCACTGTCCCCCTCACTCACGAGGAGCTGCCTCTCCCTCACTGTCTCCCTCACTCACTCACGAGGAGCTGCCTCTCTCTCACTGTCTCACTCACGAGGAGCTGCCTCTCCCTCACTGTCTCCCTCACTCACTCACGAGGAGCTGCTTCTCCCTCACTGCCCCACTCACTCACTCACGAGGAGCTGCTTCTCCCTCACTGCCCCACTCACTCACTCACGAGGAGCTGCCTCTCCCACATTAAACACATTCTTCCTTCGATTAAGAACGTCAGCTGTGGGTCAGTGGATAACATTCCTCCCTTGGGTCCGAAGGTCTTGGGTTCAAACAGGCTTGAGCAGAAAGTCCAGTCTGACACATCGGGCAGTCGTGGGGGAGTGCCGCACCATCAGAGGTACAGCCTTTAGGATGAGATGTTAAAATAGACAAAACAGCTGAATTCTTGGGATGAGAAGAGAGTGATTGCCATTGACATTAGGCTGTATTTCACCAGATGGGGTATCAAGGTGCCATATAATAAACAAGAACCTCTCCGCTGGTTGGCCTCATATCTGGTACATTGGAAGGTAGTTGTTGTTATTCAGGGTCAGTAATCTCAGCTCCACGACATCACTGCCCAATTTCCTCAGGGCAATGTCCTTGGCCTATTGTGGAAACCTCCCCACTTCTGATCTTATGAGGAAAGAAACGTCATTAATGAAGCAGCTGAAGATGGTTGGGCCTAGGATGCTACCCTGAGGAACTCCTGCAGAGATGTCCTGGAGCTGAGATGACTATCCTCCAACAACCACAACCATCTTCTTTTTGCATGACTCCAACCAGCAGAGTTTTCCCCCTGATTCCATCCAGTCCAGCTTTGCTAGGGCTCCCTGATACCACACTCAGTCGAATGCAGCCTTGGTGTCGAGGGCTGTTACTCTCAGCTCACTTCAGGAGCTCAGCTCTTTTGACCATGTTTGAACCAAGGCTGTAATAAGGTCAATAACTGAGTGGTCCTAGCGAAACTCAAACTGCATTAGTGATTTAATTATTTGTGCTACACAAGTACCAAGGATTGTTTATCACCAACAGGAGAGAATCCAACAACTTTTCTTTGACTTTGAATGGAACTACTATTGAATAACCTCCCCACCCTGGTCTTACTGTCAATATCTAGTGGTTTACCATTTACCAGATACTGAATTAGACCAACCATGTAAACACTGTAGCTGCAAATATAGGCCAGAGGCAAGGAATTCTGCAGCAACTAACTCACCACCTGCCTTCCAAAAAAGCCTGTCCATCATCTACAAGGCATAAGCCAACACTCCAACAACACTCAAATGGCTTGACAAAAGCCAGAGACAAAGAAACCCACTTAATTGGCACCACCTTCAACATTCAGTCCCTCCACCTGACTCACAGTAGCAGCAATGTGTGTATCATCTCCAAGGTGCACTGCAGAAACTCATCCTGTCCTTTGACAGCACCAGCCAAACCCATGATCTCTACCATCTAGAAGGACAGCAGAGACACGTACAGGTCCCCCCCCCCCAAAGTCACACACAATCATGAACTATATTACCACTGGGTCATTGTTCTTGGGTGAAAATCCTGGAGCAATCCCCTTCAGTGTTGTGGGTGTACCCAAACCTACCCACGGACTGCAAGGTCCCTCACCACCTTCTCAAGGATACCTCCAGGCTGGTCTTGCCAGTGACACTCACATTCCACACATATTGCAACATACACTGGCCCATGACCTGAATTTAAAGTGCTTATCGTCGATTTGTAAATAGCTCCAGAGTCTCACCTCTCCCTCTCTCTGGAACCACCTGCAGCCCTATAAGAGTCTGGCATGTCTGGCCTCCTACAATCCTATCCCCTTGTTCATCACCAGTTGCATTTGTATCACTCTTGGAAACATGCTGGTTCCCAAGTCCTGAATGTCCCTCTAATATAATATCTCTCAATCCACCTTTCACACTTTTCCTAAGAACTGCATCTTTCACACAATTTATGGTCAACTGCCCTGTTATCTCCCTATGTAGCTCATTGTCAATTTTTTTCAACCGCCAGTTGGGACATTTTTACCATGTTATAGGTGCTATATAAATGTAGGCATTTCATTGTTTCAATTCAGATGTTTCCCTGCAGCACTGTTTCTGGGAAGCTGAATCCAGCATCTCCCATTTGCAAATGCATGAACCAAAAAAACAATTAAATGAGGAGATTTTGATGTGGCAGCTCCCCCACTGTGAGTGTAAATAAAAGGAAATCACCGAGTCCGACTCTGTATGTTCAAGATACTGAGGCTGACAGCCTGATTATGGGAAAGATTTCAGTTTGGACAGATAGAAGGTCCTGGTCCTAACTAAGGATCAATATTTTTTTAAAAATAAAAGATTTAATAAGGTTTTAAGGTGTAGACAAAGAGAGAGAAAGAGAAAAATATATAGGTAGAGAGACAGAATCAGAGATTGACAGATAGATATAAACAGTGTGTGATAGGGAAAGAAGAGGGGGAGAGAGAGAGAGAGAAAGTGTCAGAGAAAAAAGACACAAAGGGGAAAGAATGAGTGGGGGAGACAGACACACCAAGGGAGACAGAGACACAACAAAGCATAAAGACTTTATAAAAAGACAAATTATGTGGAGTGCAGGGATAGAAATTCCCATCCAATCATTTTTAGGGACAATGATGACTGATTGATCATTCTTATGTCTCACTTCCAATCTGGGAATGGATCGGTGGTCATTCTGTGCTCCAACTAGTCACCTCAGAAAAAGTGTTTGTAATTCAGGAGCCTGAGCTCCCACTCAGAGACCGCTCCAGGAACTGGTTTCCAAATGGTGTGAGATGAAGACAGTCAGTGGGTGGTGTTTTATGAATGCTCTGTAAATTGGGGGGTGGGGGGGAGGGGGGCAGGGAGGAGCTGCCTTGGTAAAATAATAATAATTTCCCATCACCACTCGGTTTTATGGTGACCAACATCTCAGGGGCATAACTGCCCAGCAAGTGGAGAATGGAGCAAGTGAATTGTCCGTCACTTCCTAACCCCTGCAGCATTTACAGGTTTGGGGAGTTGGCCAGGTAACTCTCGCACCGTCCCGGTGGGTTTCAGTGGGAGGGACCTTGTTTACAGTCTCTCCCTGCCTGAACGCAGAGGTAGCATTCCCTTTGCTTTCCTGCAATCTCAGCAGTGGCCATCTTCATCTGTGGCGCTGCTGAGCCTGCCAAATGTCCCACAATCTGATTGGGTCGGCAGCTCAGGGAGATCCCTGTCCTCAAATGGACCATAGTCAAAGCGATGGCCTCTTAATTGGTAGAATATCTCCCAGGATCCTGGAGTTAGGTCCTGGCAGTGGGACTACATAGACAGAACTATTACAGCACAGACAAAGCCGATTACAGTCCAGCATGTTTGCACCAATTCTCTCAGTGAACAATTCAGCTAGTTCCACTCCCCTGCCTTCTCCTCGCAATCCTGTACATTCTTCTTCTTCAGATCATAATCTCATTGCCTTTTGAATATTTCAATCGCACCTGACTCCACTGTGGCCCCAGGAAGTACCTTTCAGACCCCACTCACTTACTGCGTGAAATCTTTCCTCATGTCACTTCTGCTTCTTTTACCAATTACTTTAAATCTGTGTCCTCATATTCTCAACCCTTTTATGAGTGAGAACAGTTTCTCTTTTATATACACTGTGCAGGTTCTTTGTGACTTTATATATCTCTGTTAAATCTCCTCTCAACTTCTCTTTTTAAAGAAAATATTCCACTCTTCTCCAGCCTTCTGTGATAACTGAAGTTTCTCATTTCTGGAAGCATTCTCGTGAATATTCCCTGTATCTTTCCTAAAGTGAGGAGCCCAGAACTGGAAACAGCTCTCCAGATTAAACCAAGCCAGTGTCTTATACAAATTTGTTTTAAACTTCTTTCTCCTGTACTGTATGCCCCTGTTAATAAAGTTCAGGACACTGTATGCTTTTTCACCACTCTCTCAATTTGTTCTGCCACACACAATGCCACCCACCCTAGTCTCTCTTCTCCTGTGTATCCTTTAGGGTTGAGCCCTGTGTTTTCAATTGTCCACTATCTTTCCTAATTCCTGGATATTAGAAATAATCAGAATTTAGGTCTATAAAGGTTACAGCTCGTGTGTTTAATGCTGGTTGGTAAGTAAATTGCTTCAAGGCATGTTACATGTCACAGGACTCTCTGGCAGAGTCACATTGAACTTCATCTGTCACCTCTCTGCCCAATGCGCCAACCTGTTTATATGTCTTTTGGATGTAGGTTTGCTCGCTGAGCTGGAAGGTTAATTTCCAGATGTTTTGTCACCCTACTAGGTAATATCTTCAGTGGGCCTCAGGTGAAGCAATGCTGAAAATTCCTGCCTTCTATTTATATGATTGGGTTTCTTTGGGCTGGTGATGCCATTTCCTGTAGTGATGTTATTCCCTGGAAATGTTATCACAGGACAGGGGGGGGGGGGGAATCTGAAACACAGGACATGGGAAATGTGAAACACAGGACATAGGGGGGAATCTGAAACACAGGACATGGGGGGAATATGAAACACAGGACATGGATGTGGGGAGGGAATGTGAAACGCAGGACACAGGGGATGGGCTGGGACTCAGGACCATTGAGTTGGTAAAAGAATTAATTTGATTTCCTTCTGTGATGCTTACAACTGGAGTGAACTCTTAAAGCCCAGAATCAATTGCATAGCAAATAATGAACAAATATTTGCACAACTCCGCCAGCACACTCACTTTACTGAGTGCAGACTGAGAGTGAAACACATTCATCCAAACAGACTTTTTATCTCTGTCCCTCGCTGACTCAGTCTCAATATCTCCATTCATGCCTCTGTCCATCTCACTGGATGTATATCTTTATGGCTTTGCCCGTGTCACTCTGACCCAACCCTCAATCTGTCTCTGCCTATTTCTGTTTACCATCTCCCTGACTGCCTCCATCTCTGTCTCTCTCTCTGTTTAATTCTCTCTCTTTCTGACTGTCCACTTATCAGTCTCTCTGTCTGCTCTTGCTGTCTCCCTAACCTTTTCTGTTTCTATTTATTGAACACTCTCTCTCTCTTCCCATTTCTGATGCTGTCGGTGTGGTGCTGTTGTAAACAGTGCCCTCTGCAGTCTGCACAGCAAGGTAAGAGTTACCCTGAGGCTGGGAGCTCTCACTGAGACCTGACTGGGAGTACACATCCCCTCAAAGCGACGGTACAGTAAGTCGGGGAGAACACAAAGAGAGTTTTGTTTCTTTGTGCACTTGGGTAATCATGAATCATCAATCACTCTGATGGGGCAGATGCAGAGTAAACCTACCTCTACCGTTTAAAACTGAAGGATAGCTTCCTCCATTCTTTTAAATGGAAAGTATAGCTCCCTCTACCCTTTCAAACTGAAAGCAAAGCTTTCTGTACACTATCCCCATCAAGGACAGGGACACCGCGGGGTTAGATACAGAATAAAACTCCCCTTATTCTTTTAAACTGAAAGTATAGCTTATTCTACTCTCTTGAAATAAAAGCCAAGCTCTCTCTGCACTGTCCCCATCAAACACTCCGAAGACAGGGAGTAAAGATACAGAGTAAAGTTCTTTCTCTTCTTTAAACTAAAGGTAACACTCTCTTCACACTTTTAAGCAGAGAGTACAGCTTCCTTTACTGACAAATTGAAAGTAAAGCTCTCTCTACACTATCCCCATCAAGCAGTCCCAGGACAGGGACAGCAGTGGGTTAGATGCAGTGTAATGCTCTCTCTATTCTGTAATACACTCATCAAGCTGGATATCAGTGATAAAAAAAAACAGAAAATATTGGAAACACTCAGCATGTCATGCAGCATCTCTGTGCAGGAACTAAGTGAACCTTTCAATCAGATGATATTTCATTTTAACAGTTTGTAATCGCCCTTTAACAATTGTCCAGGTTTGCCCTGTCCTCACCATCACTCACTGGACACATCTTCCAACTGTGATGGACTGATCAATCTCCTGAGTTATAAACCCTTCAGTCTGTTCGTTCTTCACCTTTGTGATTGTTTCTATGTTAACACTGTTCCCAGTGCTTGGCACTGTCCCTGGAGCCCAGCAATATCCATTACAATGAGCTGAGACACATTCCAAAATGTGCATCGCTCCCTCGTGAACTAGAGGTTACCTGGGACAGTCTCCCTCCGATTGAGCTCAACTCAGACTCCAAGTCCCATCACGAAAAAGTGTGCGTCAATGAGAGAGAGAGAGAGAGAGAGGAACTCACAGAGTTGCAAGAACCACACAGAGATGTCCAATGGGGTGTGGGAGAAACAAGAGTTGAGAGCGACTAATAGATTATTAAGTATGGTAATTAAAAATACCAACATCTTATGAGAAAGTAGTGAGTGTTGTTCATAATCCGTAAGCAAGTGTTCGGCTTGTACCCTGTCTAAGTGGCTGCATGCAAATCAGGCTGCGTGGCACAAAGTCAACAGAGCATTTAAAATGCAGATGTTCCACTTTAATCAGGCAGTCTCACTTTAGTAGCCATCCCATCGTCACGTCGCTCACTCTAACCTGCAGCACCTGAGACAGAGCTCAGAACGTGACATCTTAACAAATACCTGCCTCGATACCACTCAGCCAGCTCTGAGACCCTCACCCACACAGAGACCCTCATCGAGCTCGGAGATCCTCACCCATGGAGAGACCACCACCCACACAGAGTCCCTCACCCACACAGAGACCTTCACCCACACAGAGACCCTCACCCACAGAGACCCCCCCACCCACACAGAGACCCTCACTCAGCCATGAGAATTTCAACCACACAGAGACCCTCACCCAGCTCAGTGACCCTCACAAAGCTCTGTGACCCTCACCCACAGCGACCCTCATCCAGCCCCGAGACCCTCACCCACTCAGAGATCCTCATCCAGCCCCGAGACCCTCACCCACTCAGAGATCCTCAACCAGCTCTGAGACCCTCACCATGACAGACAACGCCACCCAGCCTCATGACCCTCACCCAGTCCCGAAACCTTCACCCACTCAGAGATCCACAATTGCCCAGAGACCCTCATCCACCTCTGTGACCCTCACTCACCCTGACACCATCATCCACACAAAGTCCCTCACCCACCCTGACACCCTCATCCGGACAGAATCCCTCACTAACCCTGACACCATCACCCACACAGAGATCCTCACACACCCTGACACCATCATCCACACAGAATCCCTCAGCCACACAGAGACCCTCACCAACCCTGACACCCTCATCCAGACAGAATCCCTCACACACCCTGACACCATCATCCACACAGAATCCCTCAGCCACACAGAGTCCCTCACCCAACCTGACACCATCACACACGGAGTCCCTCACCGACACAGAGACCCTCACCCACACAGAGACCTTCACCCACACAGAGTTCCTCACCCACACAGAGACCCTCACCCACACAGAGACCTTCACCCACCCTGACACCCTCACCCACACAGAGACCTTCACCCACACAGAGTTCCTCACCCACACAGAGACCCTCACCCACACAGAGTCCCTCACCCACCCTGACACCATCACCCACACAGAGTCCCTCACCCACACAGAGACCCTCACCCACACAGGGACCCACACCCACACAAAGTCCCTCACTCAACAGAGACCCTCACCCACACAGAGACCTTCACACACCCTGACACCATCACTCACACAGAGTCCCTCACCCACCCTGACACCATCACCCACACAGAGACCCTCACTCACACAGAGACCCTCACCCACACAGAGACCTTCACACACCCTGACACCATCACTCACACAGAGTCCCTCACCCACCCTGACACCAACACCCACACAGAATCCCTCACCCACCCTGACACCATCACCCACACAGAGTCCCTCACCCACACAGAGACCCTCACCCATCCTGACACCTTCACCCACCCTGACACCATCACCCACACAGAGACCCTCACCCACCCTGACATCATCACCCACACAGAGTCCCTCACCCACACAGAGACCCTCACCCACACAGAGTCTCTCAACCACCCTGACAATATCACCCACACAGTCCCTCACCCACACAGAGACCATCACCCACACAGAGTCCCTCACCCACACAGAGAGCTTCACCCACACAGAGTCCCACACCCACACAGGGACCCTCACCCACACAGAGTCCCTCACCCACACAGAGACCCTCACCCACACAGAGACCCTCACCCACACAGAGTCCATCACCCACACAGAGACCCTCACCCACACAGAGTCCCTCACCCACCCTGACACCATCACCCACACAGCGACCCTCACCCACACAGAGACCCTCACCCACACAGAGTCCCTCACCCACACAGGGACCCTCACCCACACAGAGCCACTCACCCACACAGAGACCCTCACCCACACAGAGTCCCTCACCCACACGGGGACCCTCACCCACACAGAGTCCCTCACCCACACAGAGACCCTCACCCACACAGAGTCGCTCACCCACCCTGACACCATCACCCACACAGAGTCCCTCACCCACACAGAGACCCTCACCCATACAGGGACCCTCACCCACACAGAGACCCTCACCCACACAGAGTCCCTCACCCACACAGGGACCCTCACCCACACAGAGACCCTCACCCACACAGAGTCCCTCACCCACCCTGACACCATCACCCACACAGAGTCCCTCACCCACACAGAGACCCTCAACCACCCTGACACCATCACCCACACAGAGTCCCTCACCCACCCTGACACTATCACCCACACAGAATCCCTCACCCACCCTGACACCATCACCAACACAGAGTCCCTCACCCACACAGAGACCCTCACCCATCCTGACACCATCACCCACACAGAGTCCCTTACCCACACAGAGACCCTCACCCACATAGATTCCCTCACCCACACAGAGACCCTCACCCACCCTGACACAATCACCCATACAGAGACCCTCACCCACACAGAGACCTTCACCCACCCTGACACCATCACCCATACAGAGTCCCTCACCCACACAGAGACCCTCACCCACCCTGACACCATCACCCATACAGAGACCCTCACCCACACAGAGACCTTCACCCACCCTGCCACCCTCACCCACACAGAGTCCCTCAGCCACCCGGATACTATCACCCACACGGAGACCCTCACCCACGTAGAGACGCTCACCCACCCTGACACCATCACCCACATAGAGTCCCTCACTCACACAGAGTCCCTCACCCACACAGAGACCCTCACTAACCCTGACACTATCACCCACACGGAGACCCTCACCCTCATAGAGTCCCTCACCCACCCTGACACCATCACCCACACAGAGTCCCTCACCCACCCTGACACCATCACCCACACAGAGTCCCTCACCCACACAGCGACCCTCACCCACACAGAGTCCCTCACCCACACAGAGACCCTCACCCACACAGAGATCTTCACCCACACTGAGTCCCTCACCCACCCTGACACCATCACCCACACAGAGTCCCTCACCCACACAGCGACCCTCACCCACACAGAGTCCCTCACCCACACAGCGACCCTCACCCACACAGAGTCCCTCACCCACACAGAGACCCTCACCCACACAGAGATCTTCACCCACACAGAGTCCCTCACCCACCCTGACACCATCACCCATACAGAGACCCTCACCCACACAGAGACCCTCACCCACCCTGACACCATCACCCACACAGAGCCCCTCACCCACACAGAGATCCTCACCCACACAGAGACCCTCACCCACCCTGACACCCTCACCCACACAGAGTCCATCACACACCCGGATACTACCACCCACACGGAGACCCACACCCACGTAGAGACCCTCACCCACCCTGACACCATCACCCACATAGAGTCCCTCACCCACACAGAGTCCCTCACCCACACAGAGACCCTCACTAACCCTGACACTATCACCCACACGGAGACCCTCACGCTCATAGAGACCCTCACCCACCCTGACACCATCACCCACACAGAGGCCCTCACCCACACAGAGACCCTCACCCACACAGAGTCCCTCACCCACACAGCGACCCTCACCCACACAGAGTCCCTCACCCACACAGAGACCCTCACCAACCGTGACACCATCACCCACACAGAGTCCCTCACCCACACAGCGACCCTCATCCACACAGAGACCATCACCCACACAGATTCCCTCGCCCACACAGAGACCCTCACCCACACAGAGTCCCTCACCCACACAGGGACCCTCACCCACACAGAGACCCTCACCCACACAGAGTCCCTCACCCACCCTGACACCATCACCCACACAGAGTCCCTCACCCACACAGAGACCCTCAACCACCCTGACACCATCACCCACACAGAGTCCCTCACCCACCCTGACACTATCACCCACACAGAATCCCTCACCCACCCTGACACCATCACCAACACAGAGTCCCTCACCCACACAGAGACCCTCACCCATCCTGACACCATCACCCACACAGAGTCCCTTACCCACACAGAGACCCTCACCCACATAGATTCCCTCACCCACACAGAGACCCTCACCCACCCTGACACAATCACCCATACAGAGACCCTCACCCACACAGAGACCTTCACCCACCCTGACACCATCACCCATACAGAGTCCCTCACCCACACAGAGACCCTCACCCACCCTGACACCATCACCCATACAGAGACCCTCACCCACACAGAGACCTTCACCCACCCTGCCACCCTCACCCACACAGAGTCCCTCAGCCACCCGGATACTATCACCCACACGGAGACCCTCACCCACGTTGAGACGCTCACCCACCCTGACACCATCACCCACATAGAGTCCCTCACTCACACAGAGTCCCTCACCCACACAGAGACCCTCACTAACCCTGACACTATCACCCACACGGAGACCCTCACCCTCATAGAGTCCCTCACCCACCCTGACACCATCACCCACACAGAGTCCCTCACCCACCCTGACACCATCACCCACACAGAGTCCCTCACCCACACAGCGACCCTCACCCACACAGAGTCCCTCACCCACACAGAGACCCTCACCCACACAGAGATCTTCACCCACACTGAGTCCCTCACCCACCCTGACACCATCACCCACACAGAGTCCCTCACCCACACAGCGACCCTCACCCACACAGAGTCCCTCACCCACACAGCGACCCTCACCCACACAGAGTCCCTCACCCACACAGAGACCCTCACCCACACAGAGATCTTCACCCACACAGAGTCCCTCACCCACCCTGACACCATCACCCATACAGAGACCCTCACCCACACAGAGACCCTCACCCACCCTGACACCATCACCCACACAGAGCCCCTCACCCACACAGAGATCCTCACCCACACAGAGACCCTCACCCACCCTGACACCCTCACCCACACAGAGTCCATCACACACCCGGATACTACCACCCACACGGAGACCCACACCCACGTAGAGACCCTCACCCACCCTGACACCATCACCCACATAGAGTCCCTCACCCACACAGAGTCCCTCACCCACACAGAGACCCTCACTAACCCTGACACTATCACCCACACGGAGACCCTCACGCTCATAGAGACCCTCACCCACCCTGACACCATCACCCACACAGAGGCCCTCACCCACACAGAGACCCTCACCCACACAGAGTCCCTCACCCACACAGCGACCCTCACCCACACAGAGTCCCTCACCCACACAGAGACCCTCACCAACCGTGACACCATCACCCACACAGAGTCCCTCACCCACACAGCGACCCTCATCCACACAGAGACCATCACCCACACAGATTCCCTCGCCCACACAGAGACCCTCACCCACACAGAGTCCCTCACCCACACAGGGTCCCTCACCCACACAGAGACCCTCACCCATCCTGACACCTTCACCCACCCTGACACCATCACCCACACAGAGACCCTCACCCACACAGAGTCCCTCACCCACAGAGCGACCCTCACCCACACAGAGTCCCTCACCCACACAGAGACCCTCACCCACCCTGACACCATCACCCACACAGAGTCCCTCACCCACACAGAGATCCTCACCCACACAGAGTCCCTCACCCACCCTGATACCAACACCCACACAGAATCCCTCACCCACCCTGACACCATCACCCACACAGAGTCCCTCACCCACACAGAGACCCTCACCCATCCTGACACCTTCACCCACCCTGACACCATCACCCACACAGAGACCCTCACCCACACTGACATCATCACCCACACAGAGTCCCTCACCCACACAGAGACCCTCACCCACACAGAGACCCTCACCCACACAGAGTCTCTCAACCACCCTGACAATATCACTCACACAGTCCCTCACCCACACAGAGACCATCACCCACACAGAGTCCCTCACCCACACAGAGACCCTCACCCACACAGAGTCCCTCACCCACACAGAGACCCTCACCCACACAGAGACCCTCACCCACACAGAGTCCGTCACCCACACAGAGACCCTCACCCACACAGAGTCCCTCACCCACCCTGACACCATCACCCACACAGCGACCCTCACCCACACAGGGACCCTCACCCACACAGAGTCCCTCACCCACACAGAGACCCTCACCCACACAGAGTCCCTCACCCACACAGAGACCCTCACCCACACAGAGTCCCTCACCCACACGGGGACCCTCACCCACACAGAGTCCCTCACCCACACAGAGACCCTCACCCACACAGAGTCGCTCACCCACCCTGACACCATCACCCACACAGAGTCCCTCACCCACACAGAGACCCTCACCCATACAGGGACCCTCACCCACACAGAGACCCTCACCCACACAGAGTCCCTCACCCACACAGGGACCCTCACCCACACAGTGACCCTCACCCACACAGAGTCCCTCACCCACCCTGACACCATCACCCACACAGAGTCCCTCACCCACACAGAGACCCTCAACCACCCTGACACCATCACCCACACAGAGTCCCTCACCCACCCTGACACTATCACCCACACAGAATCCCTCACCCACCCTGACACCATCACCAACACAGAGTCCCTCACCCACACAGAGACCCTCACCCATCCTGACACCATCACCCACACAGAGTCCCTTACCCACACAGAGACCCTCACCCACATAGATTCCCTCACCCACACAGAGACCCTCAGCCACCCTGACACAATCACCCATACAGAGACCCTCATCCACACAGAGACCTTCACCCACCCTGACACCATCACCCATACAGAGTCCCTCACCCACACAGAGACCCTCACCCACCCTGACACCATCACCCATAGAGAGACCCTCACCCACACAGAGACCTTCACCCACCATGACACCCTCACCCACACAGAGTCCCTCAGCCACCCGGATACTATCACCCACACGGAGACCCTCACCCACGTAGAGACGCTCACCCACCCTGACACCATCACCCACATAGAGTCCCTCACTCACACAGAGTCCCTCACCCACACAGAGACCCTCACTAACCCTGACACTATCACCCACACGGAGACCCTCACCCTCATAGAGTCCCTCACCCACCCTGACACCATCACCCACACAGAGTCCCTCACCCACCCTGACACCATCACCCACACAGAGTCCCTCACCCACACAGCGACCCTCACCCACACAGAGTCCCTCACCCACACAGAGACCCTCACCCACACAGAGATCTTCACCCACACTGAGTCCCTTACCCACACAGAGTCCCTCACCCACCCTGACACCATCACCCATACAGAGACCCTCACCCACACAGAGACCCTCACCCACCCTGACACCATCACCCACACAGAGTCCCTCACCCACACAGAGATCCTCACCCACACAGAGTCCCTCACCCACACAGAGACCCTCACACACCCTGACACCCTCACCCACACAGAGTCCATCACCCACCCGGATACTATCACCCACACGGAGACCCACACCCACGTAGAGACCCTCACCCACCCTGACACCATCACCCACATAGAGTCCCTCACCCACACAGAGTCCCTCACCCACACAGAGACCCTCACTAACCCTGACACTATCACCCACACGGAGACCCTCACGCTCATAGAGACCCTCACCCACCCTGACACCATCACCCACACAGAGTCCCTCACCCACACAGAGACCCTCACCCACACAGAGTCCCTCACCCACACAGCGACCCTCACCCACACAGAGTCCCTCACCCACACAGAGACCCTCACCAACCGTGACACCATCACCCACACAGAGTCCCTCACCCACAAAGCGACCCTCACCCACACAGAGACCTTCACCCACACAGATTCCCTCGCCCACACAGAGACCCTCACCCACACAGAGTCCCTCACCCACACAGGGTCCCTCACCCACACAGAGTCCCTCACCCACACAGAGACCCTCACCCACACAGAGACCCTCCCCCACACAGAGAGCCTCACCAACCCTGACACCATCACCCACACAGAGTCCCTCACGCACACAGAGACCCTCACCCACACAGCGACCTTCACCCACACAGAGTCCCTCACCCACACAGAGACCCTCACCCACACAGAGACCTTCACCCACACAGAGTCCCTCACCCACACAGAGACCCTCACCCACACAGAGTCCCTCACCCACACAGAGACCTTCACCCACACAGAGACCCTCACCCACACAGAGTCCCTCACCCACACAGAGACCTTCACCCACACAGAGTCCCTCACCCACACAGAGTCCCTCACCCACACAGAGACCTTCACCCACACAGCGACCCTCATCCACACAGAGACCATCACCCACACAGATTCCCTCGCCCACACAGAGACCCTCACCCACACAGAGTCCCTCACCCACACAGGGTCCCTCACCCACACAGAGACCCTCACCCATCCTGACACCTTCACCCACCCTGACACCATCACCCACACAGAGACCCTCACCCACACAGAGTCCCTCACCCACAGAGCGACCCTCACCCACACAGAGTCCCTCACCCACACAGAGACCCTCACCCACCCTGACACCATCACCCACACAGAGTCCCTCACCCACACAGAGATCCTCACCCACACAGAGTCCCTCACCCACCCTGATACCAACACCCACACAGAAACCCTCACCCACCCTGACACCATCACCCACACAGAGTCCCTCACCCACACAGAGACCCTCACCCATCCTGACACCTTCACCCACCCTGACACCATCACCCACACAGAGACCCTCACCCACACTGACATCATCACCCACACAGAGTCCCTCACCCACACAGAGACCCTCACCCACACAGAGACCCTCACCCACACAGAGTCTCTCAACCACCCTGACAATATCACTCACACAGTCCCTCACCCACACAGAGACCATCACCCACACAGAGTCCCTCACCCACACAGGGACCCTCACCCACACAGAGTCCCTCACCCACACAGAGACCCTCACCCACACAGAGACCCTCACCCACACAGAGTCCGTCACCCACACAGAGACCCTCACCCACACAGAGTCCCTCACCCACCCTGACACCATCACCCACACAGCGACCCTCACCCACACAGAGACCCTCACCCACACAGAGTCCCTCACCCACACAGGGACCCTCACCCACACAGAGTCCCTCACCCACACAGAGACCCTCACCCACACAGAGTCCCTCACCCACACAGAGACCCTCACCCACACAGAGTCCCTCACCCACACGGGGACCCTCACCCACACAGAGTCCCTCACCCACACAGAGACCCTCACCCACACAGAGTCGCTCACCCACCCTGACACCATCACCCACACAGAGTCCCTCACCCACACAGAGACCCTCACCCATACAGGGACCCTCACCCACACAGAGACCCTCACCCACACAGAGTCCCTCACCCACACAGGGACCCTCACCCACACAGTGACCCTCACCCACACAGAGTCCCTCACCCACCCTGACACCATCACCCACACAGAGACCCTCACCCACACAGAGACCCTCAACCACCCTGACACCATCACCCACACAGAGTCCCTCACCCACCCTGACACTATCACCCACACAGAATCCCTCACCCACCCTGACACCATCACCAACACAGAGTCCCTCACCCACACAGAGACCCTCACCCATCCTGACACCATCACCCACACAGAGTCCCTTACCCACACAGAGACCCTCACCCACATAGATTCCCTCACCCACACAGAGACCCTCAGCCACCCTGACACAATCACCCATACAGAGACCCTCATCCACACAGAGACCTTCACCCACCCTGACACCATCACCCATACAGAGTCCCTCACCCACACAGAGACCCTCACCCACCCTGACACCATCACCCATAGAGAGACCCTCACCCACACAGAGACCTTCACCCACCATGACACCCTCACCCACACAGAGTCCCTCAGCCACCCGGATACTATCACCCACACGGAGACCCTCACCCACGTAGAGACGCTCACCCACCCTGACACCATCACCCACATAGAGTCCCTCACTCACACAGAGTCCCTCACCCACACAGAGACCCTCACTAACCCTGACACTATCACCCACACGGAGACCCTCACCCTCATAGAGTCCCTCACCCACCCTGACACCATCACCCACACAGAGTCCCTCACCCACCCTGACACCATCACCCACACAGAGTCCCTCACCCACACAGCGACCCTCACCCACACAGAGTCCCTCACCCACACAGAGACCCTCACCCACACAGAGATCTTCACCCACACTGAGTCCCTTACCCACACAGAGTCCCTCACCCACCCTGACACCATCACCCATACAGAGACCCTCACCCACACAGAGACCCTCACCCACCCTGACACCATCACCCACACAGAGTCCCTCACCCACACAGAGATCCTCACCCACACAGAGTCCCTCACCCACACAGAGACCCTCACACACCCTGACACCCTCACCCACACAGAGTCCATCACCCACCCGGATACTATCACCCACACGGAGACCCACACCCACGTAGAGACCCTCACCCACCCTGACACCATCACCCACATAGAGTCCCTCACCCACACAGAGTCCCTCACCCACACAGAGATCCTCACTAACCCTGACACTATCACCCACACGGAGACCCTCACGCTCATAGAGACCCTCACCCACCCTGACACCATCACCCACACAGAGTCCCTCACCCACACAGAGACCCTCACCCACACAGAGTCCCTCACCCACACAGCGACCCTCACCCACACAGAGTCCCTCACCCACACAGAGACCCTCACCAACCGTGACACCATCACCCACACAGAGTCCCTCACCCACAAAGCGACCCTCACCCACACAGAGACCTTCACCCACACAGATTCCCTCGCCCACACAGAGACCCTCACCCACACAGAGTCCCTCACCCACACAGGGTCCCTCACCCACACAGAGTCCCTCGCCCACACAGAGACCCTCACCCACACAGAGACCCTCCCCCACACAGAGAGCCTCACCAACCCTGACACCATCACCCACACAGAGTCCCTCACGCACACAGAGACCCTCACCCACACAGCGACCTTCACCCACACAGAGTCCCTCACCCACACAGAGACCCTCACCCACACAGAGACCTTCACCCACACAGAGTCCCTCACCCACACAGAGACCCTCACCCACACAGAGTCCCTCACCCACACAGAGACCTTCACCCACACAGAGACCCTCACCCACACAGAGTCCCTCACCCACACAGAGACCTTCACCCACACAGAGTCCCTCACCCACACAGAGTCCCTCACCCACACAGAGACCTTCACCCACACAGAGACCCTCACCCACACAGAGTCCCTCACCCACACAGAGACCTTCACCCACACAGAGTCCCTCAACCACACAGAGACCCTCACCCACACAGAGACCTTCACCCACACAGAGACCCTCACCCACACAGAGTCCCTCACCCACACAGGGATCCTCACCCACACAGAGTCCCTCACCCACACAGAGACCCTCACCCACACAGAGTCCCTCACCCACCCTGACACCATCACCCACACAGAGTCCCTCACCCACACAGAGACCTTCACCCACACAGAGTCCCTCACCCACACAGAGACCCTCACCCACACAGGGACCTTCACCCACACAGAGACCCTCACCCACACAGAGTCCCTCACCCACCCTGACACCATCACCCACACAGAGTCCCTCACCCACACAGAGACCCTCACCCACACAGAGACCCTCACCCACACAGAGTCCCTCACCCACCCTGACACCATCACTCACACAGAGTCCCTCACCCACACAGAGACCCTCACCAACCTGACACCATCACCCACACAAAGACCCTCACCCACAACGAGACCCTCACCCACCCTGACACCATCACCCACACAGAGTCCCTCACCCACCCTGACACCATTACCCACACAGAGTCCCTCACCCACCCTGACACCATCACTCACACAGAATCCCTCACCCACCCTGACACCATCACCCACACAGAGTCCCTCACCCACACAGAGACCCTCACCCACCCTGACACCATCACCCACACAGAGTCCCTCACCCACACAGAGTCCCTCACCCAACCTGACACCATCACCCACACAGGGACCCTCACCCACACAGAGTCCCTTACCCACACAGAGTCCCTCACCCACCCTGACACCATCACCCATACAGAGACCCTCACCCACACAGAGACCTTCACCCACCCTGACACCATCACCCACACAGAGTCCGTCACCCACACAGAGACCCTCACCCACACAGAGTCCCTCACCCACCCGGATACTATCACCCACACGGAGACCCTCACCCACATAGAGACCCTCACCCACCCTGACACCATCACCCACATAGAGACCCTCACCCACACAGAGACCCTCACCAACCCTGACACTATCACCCACACGGAGACCCTCACCCACATAGAGACCCTCATCCACCCTGACAGCATCACCCACACAGAGTGCCTCACCCACACAGAGACCCTCACCCACACAGAGTCCCTCACCCACACAGAGACCCTCACCCACACAGAGACCTTCACCCACACAGAGTCCCTCACCCACACAGAGACCCTCTCCCACACAGAGTCCCTCACCCACACAGGGACCCTCACCCACACAGAGACCCTCACCCACACAGAGACCCTCACCCACACAGAGACCCTCACCCACACAGAGTCCCTCACCCACACAGAGACCCTCACCCACACAGAGTCCCTCACCCATACAGGGACCCTCACCCACACAGAGTCCCTCACCCACCCTGACACCATCACCCACACAGAGTCCCTCACCCACACAGAATCCCTCACCCACACAGAGACCCTCACCAACCCTGACACCATCACCCACACAGAGTGCCTCACCCACACAGAGTCCCTCACCCACACAGAGACCCTCACCAACCCTGACACCATCACCCACACAGAGTGCCTCACCCACACAGAGACCCTCACCCACACAGAGTGCCTCACCCACACAGAGTCCCTCATCCACACAGAGACCCTCACCCACACAGAGACCCTCACCCACACATTGTCCCTCACCCACACAGAGACCCTCACCCACACAGAGACCCTCATGCGGCCTGAAAATATTCCCTCAGCCAGTGTCTGCCCCTAATCCAACACCTCCAGGTGCCGTCAGTCCCTCCCCGTGTCAATGTTCAAGCACAGAACAGTGGGTGTGGTACTGAATGGGGTAGTGTGTCCAACTCATGTATCACAGTCCGTGCTCCACAAAGTGACCAAGGTCAGCACCAGGCATAGGGCTTGAGTTTCCTATCCCCCCTAGTCCAGGAACTCCCCACATACGTTCGAGACACCACCCACGCCCTCCACCTCCTCCAAGACTTCCGTTTCCCCGGCCCCCAACGCCTCATCTTCACTATGGATATCCAATCCCTCTACACCTCCATCCGCCATGACCAGGGCCTCCAAGCCCTCCGTTTTTTCCTCTCCAGACGTTCCCAACAGTACCCTTCCACCGACACTCTCATTCGTTTGGCCGAACTGGTCCTCACCCTTAACAATTTCTCCTTCGAATCCTCCCACTTCCTCCAGACCAAAGGGGTAGCCATGGGCACACGTATGGGCCCCAGCCATGCCTGTCTCTTTGTTGGCTACGTAGAGCAGTTGATCTTCCGTAATTACACCGGCACCACTCCCCACCTCTTCCTCCGCTACATTGATGACTGCATTGGCGTCACCTCGTGCTCCCGCGAGGAGGTTGAGCAATTCATCAACTTCACCAACACATTCCACCCTGACCTTAAATTTACCTGGACCATCTCTGACACCTCCCTCCCCTTCCTGGACCTCTCCATCTCCATTAATGACGACTGACTTGACACTGACATTTTTTACAAACCCACCGACTCCCTCAACTATCTGGATTATACCTCTTCCCACCCTACCTCCTGCAAAAATGCCATCCCGTATTCCCAATTCCTCCCCCTCCGCCATATCTGCTCCCAGGAGGACCAGTTCCACCACAGAACACACCAGATGGCCTCCTTCTGTAGAGACCGCAATTTCCCTTCCCACGTGGTTAAAGATGCCCTCCAACGCATCTCATCTACATCCTTCACCTCCGCCCTCAGACCCCATCCCTCCAACTGTAACAAGGACAGAACGCCCCTGGTGCTCACCTTCCACCCTACCAACCTTCGCATAAACCAAATCATCCGCCGACATTTCCGCCACCTCCAAACAGACCCCACCACCAGGGATATATTTCCCTCCCCACCCCTCTCCGCTTTCCGCAAAGACCGTTCCCTCCGTGACTACCTGGTCAAGTCCACGCCCCCCTACAACCCACCCTCCCATCCTGGCACTTTCCCCTGCCACTGCAGGAGCTGTAAAACCTGCACCCACACCTCCTCCCTCACCCCTATCCAAGGCCCTAAAGGAGCCTTCCACATCCATCAAAGTTTTACTTGCACATCCACTAATATCATTTATTGTATCTGTTGCTCCCGATGCGGTCTCCTCTACATTGGGGAGACTGGGCGCCTCCTAGCAGAGCGCTTTAGGGAACATCTCCGGGACACCCGCACCAATCAACCACACCGCCCCGTGGCCCAACATTTCAACTCCCCCTCCCACTCTGCCTAGGACATGGAGGTCCTGGGCCTCTTTCACCACCGCTCCCTCACCACCAAACGCCTGGAGGAAGAACGCCTCATCTTCCGCCTCGGAACGCTTCAACCGTGGGCGGCACGGTGGCACAGTGGTTAGCACTGTTGCCTCACAGCGCCAGAGACCCGGGTTCAATTCCTGCCTCAGGCGACTGACTGTGTGGAGTTTGCACATTCTCCCCGTGTCTGCGTGGGTTTCCTCCGGGTGCTCCGGTTTCCTCCCACAGTCCAAAGATGTGCAGGTCAGGGTGAATTGGCCATGCTAAATTGCCCGTAGTGTTAGGTGCAGGGGTAAATGTAGGGGAATGGGTCTGGGTGGGTTGCGCTTTGGCGGGTCAGTGTGGACTTGTTGGGCCGAAGGGCCTGTTTCCACTCAGTAAGTAATCTAATTGAACCCCAGGGCATCAATGTGGACTTCAACAGTTTCCTCATTTCCCCTTCCCCCACCTCACCCTAGTTCCAAACCTCCAGCTCAGCACTGTCCCCATGACTTGTCCGGACTTGTCCGACCTGCCTATCTCCTTTTCCACCTATCCACTCCACCCTCTCCTCCCTGACCAATCACCTTCATCCCCTCCCCCACTCACCTATTGTACTCTATGCTACTTTCTCCCCACCCTCACCCTCCTCTAGCTTATCTCTCCACGCTTCAGGCTCACTGCCTTTATTCCTGATGAAGGGCTTTTGCCCGAAACGTCGATTTCAAAGCTCCTTGGATGCTGCCTGAACTGCTGTGCTCTTCCAGCACCACTGATCCAGAATCTGGTTTCCAGCATCTGCAGTCATTGTTTTTACCTCATAGGGCTTGAGTGGCCAAGGCGAGGGATTAGGGGTTAGGGATTCGGGGTTAGGTTGACATGGCTAAACCTGGGGGCTGGGGACAATGGTCTGAGGGCTCATGGTGGAGGGAATCTGTGGGGTTTGTGGTTAGGGGTGTGGGAGAAAGTGGAAATGGCAGTGGATAACGCACTTTATCCGGAGATTGGTGGAGTGAGAGGTCAGGACCAGGGTGGGGGTAGTGGGGGGGGGGCAGATATCCTATCTTTGTTGTTAGGGGTGTGGGCAGACTCGAGATTTGGGGGTGTTCAGAGGTGTCAGTGGGTCAGGAGTGTGAATGGTCAGGGTCGGGGTGAGGGGGTTCAGGGGTTTGAGGGGATCAGGGTCAAGAATGTGAGTAGTCAGGGTCAGGGGCATGAGAGGGTCACCAGTGTGAGTGGTCAGGGTCAGGTCAGGCGTGTGGGGGCTCTAGGGTTGGGGTAAGGTCAGGGACACTATGGCTTGTGGGTGGGAATGAGCAGACTCTGAGTCCATTGGAATGAAAGTGTTTCTGGCCTAAGGCTGAAAAATAAGTCAATGCCGCCCCCTTGTGGCTATACTTTGTACAGTTTCGGGAGCCACAGAGTGAGGGAGTGGTCGGCTCAATGCTTTCAACTAACAAAAAATATATTGCAAGTTCGTCCCAAAGAGTTCTTGGAAGTCAATCTACAACAACAGAGTATATTTATATAACACCTTTAATGTTATAAAACAGTCCAAAGTACTTCATAACTGTTGTAATCATACATAATGTTAAGGAAATATTAATGACAAAAAGCTGCATTCAAATAACTAGGCTTTAAAAGTCATACAATCATCGAGTCATATGGCATGGAAACAGACCCTTCAGTCCAATCGTCCATGCTGACCAAATTTCCAAACCTAAACTAGTCCCATTTGCTTGCATTTGGCCCATATTCCTCGAAACCTTTCCTATTTATGTACCTGTCCAAATATTGTTTAAATGTTGTAACTGTACACCCATCTACCACTTCCTCTGGCAGTTCATTCCACATACAAACCACCCGCTGTGTGAAAAGGTTGCCCCTCAGGTCCCTTTTAAATCTTTCTCCTCTCACCTTAAACTTATGCTCTCTAGTTTTGAACTCCCCTACTGTAGGGAAAAAAACCCTTGGCTATCCACTGTATTTATACCCATCCTGATTTTATAAACCTCTATAAGGTCACCTCAGCCTATACAGCTCTCCTTATAACTCAAATCCTCCAGTCTCGGTAACATTCTGGTAAATCTGCACCCTCTCCAATTTAATAATATCCTTCCTATAGCAGGGCGACCAGAACTGTACACAGTACTCCAAAAGTAACCTCACCAACATCCTGTACAACCACAACATGACCTCCCAACTCCTGTGCACAATGCACTGACCAATGAATGCAAGCCTTCTTCACCACAGTGTTTACCTGTGACACAACGTTCAAGGAACCACGGACCTGCACTCCTTAGTCTCTGTGTTTGACAACACACCCCAGGGCCTTGCCATTAACCAAGTAAGTGCTGCCCTTGTTTGTCTTACCAAAGGAGAGAGTGCGGTGAAAGGAGGGAATTAGAGAATTGACAACTGAGAGTCGAACTGCCAATGGGGAAACTACAACCAGGAAAGGTCAGAACGTGAGATTTAAACAAACACAGTCCTGTCAGTGGCTACTAAGGCTGAGGGGAAAGGGAGAAGTGGAACCATGTGCAGATTTGAACAGATGACTGAGAACTTTAACAATGTGTGTAATTACTGAACAGATCTTGCTGCCTCACTCCAGGACAGGGAGTTAAGACAACCAAAGTTTAATTTATGTGCATTTCCATTAAGTGCTGAATCGACTTTAATTATGAAACGTTCTACAGTAAAATATCTTAAACCCACTGTCTGGCCAACTTGGGTCAGGTGTCAGACACACCCAGGGAGAGGCAGCACCTTCAGGAGAGGAGGGGAAGCTGACCTTCAATATAAATATTCCAGGCACGGGAGTGAATTGTAGGAGCTGTCTCCACATCTATTTGCAACATTCTGATTCCCCAAGTCCCAGAAATTGATCACTGACTGCCACTGAGTGTTCGAGCCAGGGCTCAGCAATTGCAAAGCATCTCAATGGGAATCAGTGACATGTTCCTGGTGTTAGGCAACCCACCCACTGCTGGTCTTGGCACTGTCTGTGAGAGTGGTGAGCCTGTCTTTTAGAATCCACCTATAAACATCCAAACAAATGTATTGTTGCATATAATCATCTCCCAGGCATCATCCCTCACAGTCCTCACTTTCTGCGAGTTCAATGCTCCATCCTATTATAGAATCACAGAGTCACAGAGATGTACAGCATGGAAACAGACCCTTTCAGGTCCAACGCATCCATAACAACCAGATATTCCAATCCAATTTTGTCCCACCTGCCAGCACCCGGCCCATATCCCTCCAAACGCTTCCTATTCATATACCCATCCAAATGCCTCTTAAATGTTGCAATTGTACCAGCTTCCACCACTTCCTCTGGCAGCTCGTTCCATACACGTACCACCCTCTGCGTGAAAAGGTTGCCCCTTAGATCCCTTTTATATCTTTCCCCTCTCACCCTAAACCTATGCCCCCTAGTTCTGGACTCCCCCACCCCAGGGAAAAGACCATGTCTATTTATCCTATCCATGCCCCTCATGATTTTATAAACCTCTATAAGGTCACCCCTCAGCCTCTGACACTCCAGGGAAAACAGCCCCAGCCTGTTCAGCCTCTCCCTGTAGCTCAAATCCTCCAACCTTGGCAACATCCTCGTAAATCTTTTCTGAACCCTTTCAAGTTTCACAAAATCCTCCCGATAGGAAGGAGAACAGAATTGCACGCAATATTCCAAAAGTGACCTAACCAATGTCCTGTACAGCTGCAATATGACCTCCCAACTCCTGTACTCAATACTCTGGCCAATAAGGGAAAGCATACCAAACACCTTCTTCACTATCCTATCTACCTGTGACTCTGTTTTCAAGGAGCTATGAACCTGCACTCCCTAGGATCTTACCATTAAGTGTATAAGTCCTGCTCTGATTTGCTTTCCCAAAATGCAGCACCTCACATTTATCTAAATTAAACTCCATCTGCCACTCCTCAGCCCATTGGCCCATCTGGTCCCGTTGTAATCTGAGGTAACCTTCTTCGCTGTCCACTATGCCTCCAATTTTGGTGTCATCTGCAAACTTACTCATTATACCTCCTATGCTCACATCCAAATCATTTACATAAATGACGAAAAGTAGTGGACCCAGCACCGATCCTTGTGGCATACCACTGGTCACAGGCTTCCAGTCTGAAAAACAGCCCTCCAGCACCACCCTCTGTCTTCTACCTTCGAGCCAGTTCTGTATCCAAATGGCTAGTTCTCCCTGTATTCCATGAGATCTAACCTTGCTAACCAGTCTCCCATGGGAAACCTTCTCTTGTGAATAGTTTAAAATGAGCCATTCATTCTTCTGTATGCTATAAAACTGGAGTTATACCACTGTACAGAGTGCTACAGGACTCAATGACAGTGCTTCCAATAGAAACATTGCTGAGCTCCTGGTGATAAGAAGCAGTATAGCAGGCCTAGATTAGAGTCGTGCTGGAAAAGCACAGCCGGTCAGGCAGCAACAGCTTTTGCCCGAAACGTTGATTTTCCTGCTCCTCAGATGCTGCCTGACCGGCTGTGCTTTTCCAGCACTAATCTAGTCTAGACTCTGATTTCTAGCGTCTGCAGTCCTCACTTTTGTCTAATCATTCTCAATAACCTCATCTCGAATGTTGTGGGTTCAAGGAGAGGGTACAATCGGAAGTGACAATATTTCAGTTGAATAAAGGGAACTATGGAGCTATGAGGGAGGAGCTGGCCAAAGTTCAATGGTGCAGTACCTTAGCAGGGATGACAGTGGAGGAACAATGGCAGATATTTCTGGGTATAATGCAGAAGATGCAGGATCAGTTCATTCCAAAAAGGAAGAAAGATCCTATGACGAGGCAGGGTGGCCATGGCTGACGAGGGAAGTTAAGAAACATGTAAAGTTAAAAGAGAAAAAGTATAACATAGCAAAGATAAGTGGGAAAACGGAGCGAGTGGGAAGCTTTTAAAGAACAACAGAGGATTATTAAGAAGGAAATACGCAGAGAAAAAATAAGGTAGGAGAGTAAACTGGCCAATAATATAAAGGAGGATAGTAAAAGTTTTTTTAGGTATGTGAAAGGCAAAAAAATGGTTAAGACTAAAATTGGGCCCTTGAAGACAGAAACAGGGGAATATATTACGGGGAATAAAGAAATGGCAGAAGAGTTGGATTGGTACTTCAGATCTGTGTTCACTGGGGAGGACACAAGCAATCTCCCAGAGGTAACAGTGGCTGAAGGACCTGAACTGAAGGGAATTTATATTTGCCAGGAATTGGTGTTGGAGAGACTGTTAGGTCTGAAGATTGATAAGTCCCCGGGCCCTGATGTTCTACATCCCAGGGTACTGAAGGAGGTGGATCGAGAAATCATGGATGTGTTGGTGATCATTTTCCAGAGTTCGATAGATTCGGGATCAGTTCCTGTGGATTGGAGGGTGGCTAATGTTGTACCACTTTTTAAGAAAGGAGAGAGAGAGAAAGCAGGAAATTATAGACCAGTTAGTCTGACCTCAGTGGTGGGAAAGATGCTGGAGTCAATTATAAAGGATGAAATTACGACACATCTGGATAGTAGTAACAGGATAGGTTAGAGTCAGCATGGATTTATGAAGGGGAAATCATGCTTGACTAATCTTCTGGAATTTTTTGAGGATGTAACTCTGAAGATGGATGAGGGAGATCCAGTAGATATAGTGTACCTGGACTTTCAGAAAGCTTTTGATAAAGTCCCAAATAGGAGGTTAGTGAGCAAAATTAGGGTGCATGGTATTGGGGGCAAAGTACTAACTTGGATTGAAAGTTGGTTGGCTGATAGGAAACAAAGAGTAGTGATAAACAGCTCCATTTCGGAATGGCAGGCAGTGACCAGTGGGGTACCGCAGGGATCAGTGCTGGGACCGCAGCTTTTTACAATATATATTAATGATATAGAAGATGGTATTAGCAATAACATTAGCAAATTTGCTGATGATACAAAGCTGGGTGGCAGGGTGAAATGGCAGATGCAGTTTAATGTGGATAAATGTATGGTTATCCACTTTGGTGGCAAGAACAGGAAGGCAGATTACTACCTAAATGGAGTCAATTTAAGTAAAGGGGCAGTACAGAGAGATCTGAGTATTCTTGTACACCAGTCAATGAAGGTAAGCATGCAGGTACAGCAGGTAGTGAAGAAAGGTAATAGCATACTGGCCTTCATAACAAGAGGGATTGAGTATAGAAGCAAAGAGGTTCTTCTGCAGCTGTACAGGGTCCTGGTGAGACCTCACCTGGAGTACTGTGTGCAGTTCTGGTCTCCAAATTTGAGGAAAGACATTCTGGCTATTGAGGGAGTGCAGCGTAGGTTCACGAGGTCAATTTCTGGAATGGTGGGATTACTTTACACTGAAAGACTGGAGCGACTGGGCTTGTATACCCTTGAGTTTAGAAGACTGAGAGGGGATCTGATTGAGATGTATAAGATTATTAAAGGATTGGACACTCTGGAGGCAGGAAACATGTTTCCGCGGATGGGTGAGTGCTGAACCAGAGGACACAGCTTAAAAATACAGGGTAGACCATTTAGGACAGAGATGAGGAGAAACTTCTTCACCCAGAGAGTGGTGGCTGTGTGGAATGCTCTGCCCCAGAGGGCAGTGGAGGCTCAGTCACTGGATTCATTCAAGAAAGAGTTAGATGGAGCTCTCAAGGATTGTAGAATCAAGGGTTATGGAGATTAGGAAGGAACAAGATCCTTCCATATCCGTCACAAATTCACCTGCACCTCCATACACATCATTTACTGCATCCTCTGTACCCGATGTGGCCTCCTCTAAATTGGGGAGACAGGCCGCCTACCTGCGGAACGTTTCAGGGAACACCTCTGGGACACCCGCACCAACCAACCCAACCGCCCCGTGGCTGAACACTTTAACTCCCCCTCCCACTCCGCCAAGGAATTGCAGGTCCTTGGCCTCCTCCATCGCCAGACCATAGTCACACGACACCTGGAGGAAGAGCGCCTCATCTTCCGCCTAGGAACCCTCCAACCACAAGGGATGAACTCAGATTTCTCCAGTTTCCTCATTTCCCCTCCCCCCACCTTGTCTCAGTCCCAACCCTTGAACTCGGCACCGCCTTCTTGCCCTGCAATCTTCTTCCCGATCTCTCCGCCCCCGCCCCCTCTCCAGCCTATCACCCTCACCTTAACCTCCTTCCATCTATCGCATTCCCAACGCCCCTCCCTCAAGTCCCTCCTCCCTACCCTTTATCTTAGCCTGCTAGGCACACCCTCCTCATTCCTGAAGAAGGGCTAAGGCCCGAAATGATTCTCCTGCTCCTTGGATGCTGCCTGACCTGCTGCGCTTTTCCAGCAACACGTTTTTAAGCTCTGACCTCCAGCATCTGCAGACCTCACTTTCCCCTAGTTGCTTTCTCTGCTTCCCTCCATCTATACCAGCCCCTGTACTAAGGGCCTGTGCATCATCAGAAAGCTCAGTTCACGTCACATTAGCCAGCCAAGGCTTGAGCTCTGGACCACCAGAACCTCAGACAAACTTTAAGATCGTCATCTGATGCACTCAGGACCGGTTTGTCCCATCTTATTTCGGGGTTTCTTCGTTGCTTTGAAGTTTCCCAAATGCAGCCAGATCTGAGCAACATTGATTGACCTGAATTGTACCGGAGCTAAGAGGGTTAACTAATGAGAATGGGTTTTCTGGGACTAGCTTGGAGTTTAGACTACAGGGTGACCACGGGATAGAGGTGGTTAAATTGATTAACTGAGTTGTTAGAGCAGTTGGGGAGGAGCTAATGATTTGCTGCAGAGCTTCCAAAATGAGGAAGCTGTTCCTCAGCTTCAGAGCTAGATTGAGATTCTGGGGAGCAGTTCCTCCTCCCACATAAAACTCTTCCCAACAAGCTGCGAGACTATGGTTTCCTGGTTGGAAAGATATTGAAATTACAGAGCCAAGGTGAGTTTGTGAGATTAATATACAAAGCAGTTATGATGTAACTGGATAACAAGAAAGCACAGTCTAGGTTGTGATTGTCCTTCTGCTGTTACTAGGCAACCAACTCAAGGGGCTGAATGGCCTACTCTGTTACAAATTTCTTGAAGTCAGTGCAATTGGAGTTGGAATTCCTTCATGAGTTAAAGATTGATGATTAAACAAATCAGGAAGAAAATAATTGAATTAAATTTGGAAACTGACCTTGAACACTATTCAATGTTGGAGCAAGATCATGGGGTTGAATGGCCCATTCCTGTTCCAATGGTCTTATGGACCTGAGTGTCCATTGATCAGAGCTGGGGTATCCAGCCATGCTTCCTGCTCCCGGTAAAATATACCAGACTCCACACTGGGAAAAAAAAAGGCTTTAAGGGGAAAACAGCTGCTGAATCTATGAAATGGTTAACACCCCAGCACAAATACACCCTGATAACGCAGAGACAGAGCAGCACACACTCAGCAGTGACCCTCTGACAGAGCAGCACTCCCTCAGTACTGACCCTCTGACAGAGCAGCACTCCCTCAGCAGTGACCCTCTGACAGAGCAGCACTCCCTCAGTACTGACCCTCTGACAGAGCAGCACTCCCTCAGCAGTGACCCTCTGACAATGCAGCACACCCTCAGTATTGACCCTCTGACAGAGCAGCACTCCCTCAGCAGTGACCCTCTGACAGTGCAGGACCTTCTCAGCACTGATCTCTGACAGTGTGGCACTCCCTCAGCACTGACCCTCTGACAGAGCAGCACTCCCTCAGCACTGACCCTCTGACAGTGCAGTGCTCCCTCAGTACTGACCCTCTGACAGTGCAGCACTCCCTCAGCACTGACCCTCTGACAGTGTAGCGCTCCCTCAGCACTGACCCTCTGACAGAGCAGCACTCCCTCAGCAGTGACCCTCTGACAGTGCAGCACACCCTCAGTATTGACCCTCTGACAGAGCAGCACTCCCTCAGCAGTGACCCTCTGACAGTGCAGGACCTTCTCAGCACTGATCTCTGACAGTGTGGCACTCCCTCAGCACTGACCCTCTGACAGAGCAGCACTCCCTCAGCACTGACCCTCTGACAGTGCAGTGCTCCCTCAGTACTGACCCTCTGACAGTGCAGCACTCCCTCAGCACTGACCCTCTGACAGTGCAGCGCTCCCTCAGCACTGACCCTCTGACAGTTCAGCACTCCATCAGTACCAACCCTCTGACAGTGTGGCACTCCCTCAGTACTGACCCTCTGATAGTTGGGCATTCCCTCAGCACTGACCCTCTAAAAGTGCGTTACTCACTCTACACTGACCATCTGACAGTGCGGACCTCCCTCAGCACTGACCCTCTGACAGTGCAGCACTCCCTCAGTACTGACCCTCTGACAGTGCAGCACTCCCTCAGTACTGACCTCTGACAGTGCAGCACTCCTTCAGTATTGACCCTCTGACAGTGCGGCACTCCCTCAGCAGTGACCCTCTGACAGTGCAGGACCTTCTCAGCACTGATCTCTGACAGTGTGGCACTCCCTCAGCACTGACCCTCTGACAGAGCAGCACTCCCTCAGCACTGACCCTCTGACAGTGCAGTGCTCCCTCAGTACTGACCCTCTGACAGTGCAGCACTCCCTCAGCACTGACCCTCTGACAGTGCAGCGCTCCCTCAGCACTGACCCTCTGACAGTTCAGCACTCCATCAGTACCAACCCTCTGACAGTGTGGCACTCCCTCAGTACTGACCCTCTGATAGTTGGGCATTCCCTCAGCACTGACCCTCTAAAAGTGCGTTACTCACTCTACACTGACCATCTGACAGTGCGGACCTCCCTCAGCACTGACCCTCTGACAGTGCAGCACTCCCTCAGTACTGACCTTCTGACAGTGCAGCACTCCCTCAGCACTGACCCTCCGACAGTGCAGCACTCCATCAGTACCAACCCTCTGACAGTGTGGCACTCCCTCAGTACTGACCCTCTGATAGTTGGGCATTCCCTCAGCACTGACCCTCTAAAAGTGCGTTACTCACTCTACACTGACCCTCTGACAGTGCGGACCTCCCTCAGCACTGACCCTCTGACAGTGCAGCACTCCCTCAGTACTGACCTCTGACAGTGCAGCACTCCCTCAGCACTGACCCTCTGACAGTGCAGCACTCCTTCAGTATTGACCCTCTGACAGTGCAGCACTCCCTCAGCACTGACCTTCTGACAGTGCAGCACTCCCTCAGCACTGACCCTCCGACAGTGCGGCACTCCATCAGTACTGACCCTCCGATAGTGCAGCACTCCCTCAGCACTGACCCTCCGACAGTGCAGCACTCCCTCAGTATTGATCCTCTGAAAGTGCAGCAATCTATCAGTACTAATCCTCTGACAGTGCGGCACTCCCTCAGTACTGACCCTCTGACAGTGCGGCACTCCCTCAGTACTGACCCTCTGACAGTGCGGCACTCCCTCAGTACTGACCCTCTGACAGTGCAGCACTTCCTCAGTACTGACCCTCCGACAGTGCAGCACTCCCTCAGTACTGACCCTCTGTAGTTGGGCATTCCCTCAGCACTGACCCTCTGACAGTGCAGCACTCCCTCAGTACTGATATTCTGACAGTGCGACACTGCCTCAGCACTGACCCTCTGACAATGCAGCACTCCCTCAGTATTGATCCTCTGACAGTGCAGCACTCCCTCAGTACTGACATTCTGACAGTGCGACACTGCCTCAGCACTGACCCTCTGACAATGCAGCACTCCCTCAGTACTGACATTCTGACAGTGCGACACTGCCTCAGCACTGACCCTCTGACAATGCAGCACTCCCTCAGTACTGACCCTCTGACAGTGCAGCACTCCCTCAGCACTGACCCTCTGACAGTGCAGCACTCCCTCAGCACTGACTCTCTGACAGTGCGGCACTCCCTCAGTATTGATCCTCTGACAGTGCAGCACTCCCTCAGCACTGACCCTCTGACAGTGCAGCACTCCCTCAGCACTGACCCTCTGACAGTGCAGCACTCCATCAGTATTAACCCTCTGACAGTGCAGCACTCCCTCAGTATTGACCCTCTGACAGTGCAGCACGCCCTCAGCAGTGACCCTCTGACAGTGCAGCACTCCCTCAGCACTGACCCTCTGACAGTGCGGCACTCCCTCAGCACTGACCCTCTGACAGTGCAGCACTCCATCAGTACTAACCCTCTGACAGTGCGGCACTCCCTCAGTACTGACCCTCTTATAGTTTGGCATTCCCTCAGCACTGACCCTCTGACAGTGCAGCACTCCCTCAGTATTGACCCTCTGACAGTGCAGCACTCCCTCAGTATTGACCCTCTGACAGTGCAGCACTCCCTAAGTATTGACCCTCTGACAGTGCAGCACCCCCTCAGCACTGACCCTCCGACAGTGCGGTACTCCCTCAGCACTGACCCTCTGACAGTGTGGCACTCCCTCAGCACTGACCCTCTGACAGTGTAGCACTCCCTAAGTATTGACCCTCTGTCAGTGTGGCACTCCCTCAGCACTGACTCTCTGACAGTGCAACACTCCCTCAGCACTGACCCTCTGACAGTGCAGCACTTCCTCAGCAGTGACCCTCTGACAGTGCAGCACTCCCTCAGCACTGACCCTCCGACAGTGCGGCACTCCCTCAGACTGACCCTCTGACAGTGCAGCACTCCCTCAGCACTGACCCTCTGACAGTGCAGCACTTCCTCAGCAGTGACCCTCTGACAGTGCAGCACTCCCTCAGCACTGACCCTCCAACAGTGTGACCCTCCCTCAGTACTGACCCTCTGACAGTGCAACACGCCCTCTGCGCTGACCCTCTGATAGTGCAACACTCCCTCAGCACTGACCATGTGACTGTGTAGATCTGCCTCTGTGTTGTGCCTGTGGCAGTACAGTGCTCTTTCAGTACTGATCCTCTAACAGTGCAGCATTCCATCAGTACTGCCCCTCCAACAGGACTCCATTCCATCAGTACTGCCCCTCCAACAGGACTCCATTCCATCAGTACTGCCCCTCCAACAGGACTCCATTCCATCAGTACTGCCCCTCCAACAGGACTCCATTCCATCAGTACTGCCCCTCTGGGTGGGTTGTGTTTCCTCCTATTGATGGCAGTGTCAGCCTCAATTACATTTCAAGTCTCCAAAGTAAGGATCAATTTTCTGGCACATTGAGACCTCTGTGGCAGTGTTACTGTTCCAAATTGTAACACCATCATTCCCACTCCCTGTCAGGGAACCTCACCTGCTTCACCCATCTTCCAACAATCTCTTTGCAGACAATGTTCCCTTCCTTCTGATGCTCAGCGTTCCTGGTTTCTGCAGATGAATCAATTCCTGCTCTCAGGTTGATGCAGCTTTCTGCTGACTCAGTCTTGCGTCATTTTGCAGAAAAGCAGTGCCCCTACTTCAGGATGATTTTTCTTACAGCCAATTGATTTAACTGTTACCAGAGCACATGATGGTGATCTCATTCAATTCTTTTGCCAGTTTTGCTCAGTAAGAATTCTGCACCGTTCTTATTTTTAACATCAATATTTCAAAAGAAGACAGAAATCATGCACGTCAATATATAAATTTCTGCCTCACAGATGGAGAGAATGTGCTGAGTCTGAGAGTGATTGTGTGAGGGAGATGGGGAATGGATGACAGAGTGACTCTCGGTGCAGGTGTGAGTGACTTTGGGAGTGAGTGTGAGTGTGTGTTAATAAGTGTGAGTGAATCGAAGAGTGAATGAGGGTGTGTGAGAGCATGGGAGTGAATTTGGGAGTGAGGGTAGGTGTGAGTGTGGGTGACTCGGTGTGAGGGTGGAGTGAGTGTAGGTGACTCGGTGTGAGGGTGGGTGACTCTGGGAGTGAGGGTAGAACTGAGGGTGGGTGACTCTGGGAGTGAGGGTGAGAGTGAGTGTGGGTGACTCTGGGAGTGAGGGTGGAGTGAGTGTAGGTGACTCGGTGTGAGGGTGGGTGACTCTGGGAGTGAGTGTGGGTGACTCTCGGAGTGAGGGTAGAACTGAGGGTGGGTGACTCTGGGAGTGAGGGTGAGAGTGAGTGTGGGTGACTCTGGGAGTGAGGATGGGAGTGAGTGTGGGTGATTCTGGGAGGGAGGGTAGGTGTGAGTGTGGGTGAATCTGGGAGTGAGGATGGGAGTGAGTGTGGGTTTCTCTGGGAGTGAGGGTGGCAGTGACGGTGGGTGACTCTGGGAGTGAGGGTGGGAGTGAGGGTGGGTGTCTCTGGGAGTGAGGGTGGGTGACTCTGGGAGTGAGGATGGGTGGCTCTGGGAGTGACGGTGGGTGTCTGTGGGAGTGAGGGTGGGAGTGAGTGTGGGTGACTCTGTGAGTGAGGGTGGGAGTGAGTGTGGGTGACTCTGGTAGTGAGGGTGGGAGTGAGGGTGGGTTTCTCTGGGAGTGAGGGTGGGTTTCTCTGGGAGTGAGGGTGTGGTTGATTCTGGGAGTGAGGATGGGGGTGAGTGTTGGTGTCTCTGGGAGTGAGGGTGGGAGTGAGGGAGGGTTTCTCTGGGTGTGAGGGTGGATGACTCTGGGAATGAGGGTAGGTGGCTCTGGGAGTGAGGGTGGATGGCTCTGGGTGTGAGTATGGGAGTGAGAGTGGGCGATTCTGGGAGTAGGGGTGGGAGTGAGGGTGGGTGACTCTGGGAGTGAGGGTGGGTGACTCTGGGAGTGAGCGTGGGTGACTCTGGGAGTGAGGGTGGGTGACTCTGGGAGTAGGGGTGGGAGTGAGGATGGGTGACTCTGAGAGTGAGTGTGGGAGTGAGGGTGGGTGATTCTGGGAATAGGGGTGGGAGTGAGTGTGGATGGCTTTGGGAGTGAGTAGTTCATGCCCCTTGGTGAATATCCTGTCTGTGCACTGGGATAAAGCAAAACAATTTGGATGAGATCGCACAGGGTAATTAATACCCAGAAGACAGCAACCCCAAGGTATATCAGAAGTGTTCGAGCATACGCTGAGAGTGAGTGGGAGTTAAGGAGAGGGATGTTCCTTTCGAGAGGGTCAGACCCTTTTCATGTCCCATTGCTGGATGATTCCTGCAACACAAACCAGTGTCCCTCAGTGCCAGAAACTCACCTTCAGATCTTCCAATCTGCTCAGTATCTCTCAGGGGAATGATGCATGTGTTTGATGCACATTGACTGATGGAGAGTGGCCTTGAAATGTCTTGAATGTTTTCCCTCCTGGGATCCACTTTCTGGCCTGACATACCAGTGCAATTCCTGTCCATATCATACATTCTGCTATGTTACATTGTTACCCATTCTCCATCAATTCCCTCGGACCAATCACATTTCACAAAAACAACAGATGTAGATGCCATGACAAGTCTTTGCCAACAAGACACTTTTCACTCAGTTTGAGAGATTGTGAAAGGTAACTTCACCATCCTCCTGCTCTCTCATTGGAGAGAGAGAGAGAGAGAGAGACACACACACACACCTAGTGCTGGTTTAACCTGACGGTCACCATGTCTCAGGCACAGGGAGGGGAGAATCCTTCATGGTAACCACAGCCAATGCTGGAATTGGATCCAATTTGCTGATATTTCTCCACATTACAAACCAACTAGCCAGCTAACTGAACTAACCAACCCCTCAAAAAGATGGAGAAGTTGGGAGTGGTTGATATCGGTCCTCTGAGATTTGTCTGAGTCCACTCAAGGTCAGCCTTATCCCTGCTGCCTTAGGCCAGGTGGAGAGATGCCAACATTTCCAGAATTTCATGGAAACACACAAAATTAATACCTGGGACATTCCTAAGGAACAGTGTGGCACTTGGATGTGTTGTTTTTCCAGATCCAGAATCCCCACCAGCTGGCAGGCTTGGTGATCTTCGTAATCAGTAGAGTGGTTTCTGGAATGCAGAGGATTATGGGTATTGCAGCCACCATTATTGACCATTTGCTTAATAAGAATCGATATGGTGGGTGACCAATAATAGGAGTGACAGACCAGATGCAATGGAGGCAGATATCAGGTTATGAGAGGTCCTGAAGCACAATCCAGTAAGAATTGTCACCTCAATAATGACCCTGATACCGACTTCAATCCTGACTCTGGATCTGATATTGACGTCTATTCAACCAAGATAAACAAACACAGGTGCTGACCCTTGACCCTGGAACCACCCTGCCTCCCATGTTTGTCCAATGTTCAGGTAACCAAACCTCAAACTAAAGAAACAAATTAAACAGAAAACCAAATTAACTAATTTAATTTATCAATCACCATCAAGCACCTAGCTACACAATGCAGACTCCTTTCAGTCTAGAGTCAGTGTCAATTGTATCATTTCATTTAATGTTTTTTGCTCTGTTGAAATTAATTAGAAGCTTACAGGAGTGAATATTGTTAATATATTTTACAAAGGGTTTGAGGTTACTGCATTCTTGCACTCCACATTTGCCCAGTCTAATTCTCATCATTTGTTCAGTAGCAATAGTTTGACCCTCAAAATGAGTTGGAAATTTGTCAGAATTCTAGCCCGACTGTGTTTTGTTTGCTCCTGTGTTTTCATGAGTTTTTATTTTGCACTTTCCAAGAGTTTTGTCTGATCATAATTTTGATAAAGTTAAAAATCTCACGACACCACATTATAATCCCACCTGGTATGATGCGATTTTTAACTTTGTCCACCCCAGTCCAACACCAGCACCTCCACACCATAATTTTGATGCCGAGAGGTCCAGGCCAGAAATTTCTTGACGCATTTCTCATTAAATGTCCAGCAGGTGGCAGCAGATGATAAACACACACTCACACACACACACACACTCACTGTACATGGCAAGACGACAGGCAGAGTACATGCCTCCATTAATCTAAACCAGGCAATTCTGCCCAAAACTTCCCCACACTGATAGGACATTTTTCATTATTTTGGAGGCTATTATTTTTGTGTTTCCCATTCTTTTAGTTGTGCACGTGCAGTTGGTACCACGTTCCCCTGAATTAAAATGTTCCTGGATAAAGTCTCAAACTGGACACTTGGACTGGTATTCCAGACTGACATTCACAAGGCAGTGCTAAAGGACTGTCAGAGATTCCATCTTTTAAATCACTGCCCTGGTCCTACAGGAGTGTTCAGGCCAATATTTATCCCTCAAATATCACAAAAACAGTTTATCTAATGGTTAGCTGAGTGCTGCTTATGGGAGGATACTGTGCACAAATTGGCTGCCCATATTTTCTATGTATCCCGTGTTACACACCTCCAATGGTATTTGACTGGCTGGAATGGATGCTCCCTGTTCTTCATTCTACGTGTCAGCCTGCAATATGGACTCAAAGCTCTACAACTGGGACCTGAGCCAGTGACATTCTGACTCAGAGACAAGAGTGAACCCTGCATAATTAAAGTCATAGAGTCATAGAGATGTACAGTACGGAAACAGACCCTTCGGTCCAACCCGTCCATGCTGACCAGATATCCCAACCCAATCCAGTTCCACCTGCCAGCACTGGCCCATATCCCTCCAAACCCTTCCTATTCATATACCCATCCAAATGCGGTAAATGTGGCAATTGTACCAGCCTCCACCACATCCTCTGGCAGCTCATTCCATACACGTACCACCCTCTGTGTGAAAAAGTTGCCCCTTAGGTCCCTTTTCTATCTTTCCCCTCGCACCCTAAACCTATGCCCTCTAGTTCTGGACTCCCCGACCCCAGGAAAAAGATTTTGTCTATTTATCCTATCCATGCCCCTCATGATTTTATAAACCTCTATACAGTCACCCCTCAGCCTCCGATGCTCCAGGGAAAACAGCCCCAGCCTGTTCAGCCTCTCCCTGTAGCTCAAATCCTCCAACCCTGGCAACATCCTTGTAAATCCTTTCTGAACCCTTGTGAGGTTTTATTTCCCTGCAGCATCTTATCAGCAAATAAATCACAAGTTTAGTCGAAAAGAAACTTGTTGCTTAATGCGACCATCTGGGTGTTTGTGTGTGAAAGCTCAGAACTTGGTGTGTATGTGTGGGAGGGGGGTGGCAGGCGGTGGGGTGGGATGGGGCCCACAGTTTAGGGATACAGGGTGGGCCATTTAGGACTGAGATGAGGAGACAATTCTTCACCCACAGAAAGGTGAGCCTGTGGATTCCTCTGCCACACAGAAAGTGACAGAGACCAAATGTTAAAATGTTTTCAAGGAGGAGTTAAATACAGTTCTTAGGGCTAAATGAATCAGTGGGAATGGGGGAAACAGGGCACTGAGCTGGATGATCAGCCATGATCATATTGAATGATGGAACAGGCTTGAAGGGCCAAATAGCCTACTCTTGCTCCTATTTTCTCTGTTTCCAACATTTGCACCAAACGAGTTCTAGGCAACAGCCTTTTCCAACACCACAGAATCTAACCATTGTCATTCAACAGTGTTACCTTCACTTAATCTTCCATTGTCAACATCCTGGAGGTTACCACTGACCAGAAACTCAATTGGACTAGCGATGTAAACACAATGGCTACAAAAGCAGGTCAGATGCTGGGAATACTGCAGCAAGTAACTCACTTCCTGACTCCCCAAGGACTCTTTACCATCTGTTGAAACTTTATTGCTGGAACAGCACAGCAGGTCAGGCAGCATCCAGGGAACAGGAGATTCGACGTTTCGGGCACAGGCCCTTCTTCAGGAATCTTTACCATCTATAAAGCCTGGATGGGTGCAAAACTGAAGAAGCTCAACTCCATCCAAGACAAAGCTTCCTCTTGATTGGCACCATACCTACAAGCATCCACTTCCTCCACCAACAATGTTCAGTAGTAGCAGTATGTACTGTCTGCAAGATGTACTGCAGAAATTCACTAAAGATCCTCAAACATCACCTTCCAAACCCACAACCACTTCCATCTAGAAGGACAAGGGCAGCAGATAACTGGGTGCACCACCACCTGCAGGTTCCTCTCCAAGCCACTCATCATCCTGAGTTGTTCCTTCATTGTTGCTGGATCAAAATCCTGGAATTCCCTCCCTAAGGGCTTTGTGGTTTAACCCTCATCACATGAACTGCAGCAGTTCAAGAAGGCAACTCACCACCACCTTCTCAAAGGGCAATTGGGAACGGGCAATAAAGGCTGACCAACCAGCAACACCCACATCCCACAAATGAATAAACATAAATAAATAACAAGTCCCAAAATGGTAAAATCAGCTCCTCCCTGTTTGATCAATCTCTCCTGATAGTTGCAGCATATTTTGTGTATACGTCCATCTCACCTCTCGTCCAGAATTGAACTTGGTCACCCCACTTATCTGTTCATGACCTTTCACTGGTGACCTTTCCCCTTCATTCATTGACATCCCCACCCCTACCTTCCCTATGGGCTGAGTCTGCCTTTATTTATGGGTCAGGCCCTCAGTGGGATACACAATCCACAGTCCAGCGCCAACCTTGCAGTTGTGTGGAGCAGAGGGGCTGGTGTCTGGCAGTATCTGCACAGCAGGGTGGGAGTCTCTGAGGATGGAGGCAGAGTAATGGATACACTCCTCTCCTGGCTGCGAGCTCCAATCTGTCACCTCCATTCGAGGTGGCCTGACCTCCCCGGCACCGTTGATCTCTGTGGCTCAATCGTCGGCCAGCGACACCATAGCATGAAGCCAGCAGTGGACATGGGAATGGGATAGGCTGTTCAGCCTTGCTGCTGCTGCTGCTTAATGTAACCATGACAGAGTGGGGGACCCTGCTCTCTGTCAGAGTCCAACACTCAGTGCCCAATCACTCCTCAGTCTGAGAGCCACCAAAGGAGATTCTCACTCTCAGTAGGCTGGGGCTGTAGATGCGTAAAGTCATTGTGATTTAATCCAATCGGGAGAAACTGCCTTACCCAGCAAGTGCAGTGAATATGGAATTCTCTAGCAGATAGGTTAATTGTTTTTTTGTCTGGTTTTCTTTTTTTTAAGAGTCAGTACCCTAAACTGATGAGATTCTAAATCTCCTTGTTATATTGATTTTATTTTCCCCACACTCCCGCCTAACTGCGGTAGTGCTTATTTTTTCCCCAGCACCCATGGTGTGTGTGTGTGCAGGTGTGAGACACAAGGTGCACAAATCTTTATTCAAATTCCACCACCAGGAAGATAGGAAAACACCCGAGTGGCCAGTGACAAGCAGTGCCCTTCACATCAAAGGGCAATGCTGTGTGATCAAACAGTGAAGGGGAGGATAGGGACTAAATCAAAATAGAGTTATCAGATGGATTAATTAAGGGGAAGGCCATTGATGACAGTTAATATAGTTAAACACTGAGGCAGGAAGGAGATTAATTAATTCATTGAATGGGCAGAGTCTCTTGCGACCATTGATCAGATGGGCAGAATGGCCTCCTCCACATGTTGGAAATTCTATGCTTAACCATTAATAAAGGACTGGCTTCTACACATTGTTACAGAGGAAGTAAAAATCAAGCTATTATTCTTAACATAGAAAGACAGGAACAAGATTAGGTCTTTCAGTCATTCAAGACTGTTTCACCATTGTAGCTCATGATTGATTATCAAGCTAACTGCAACGATATCTCATTTAAAGACAATGCAAAGAACACACGCTGTTTGACTTTTATTTGCAACTAAAGCAGAAATATCATCAATCTAATATTTGTTTAATTTAAACAAGCTTCATTTGAAATAAGATTTATTTTCAGTAACATTTTCTATTATCTTAATTACAAATGCCAGCAAGTGCTTAGGAGATAAATGTGAAAAAATTATCAGCTCTTTTGCAATGTAAACAGCTGTAAAAACCAGTACATGAGAAATGATACATTAGCCATAGCTCCAAAACTGATCGAAAAGCTCAGAATTATGTAACCTGCATATTTTCCAAAACTTTAAAAATGAAAGTACCTTAGAAATTAAGCCTTTAAAATAAATAAAGTGATTAAAAAGTAGTTTATCACAGATTCTTATAAAGAGGGACAGAGTGTGCTTCAGCATACAGTCAATACTGGGAATCCTGGTATAAGACCTTGGGAGTATCGCCCTGACGGAGGGACAGCACCGAGGGAGTATCAGCCTGACAGAGGGACAGCATCGAGGGAGTATCACCCTGATAGAGGGACCGCACCGAGGGAGTATCAGCCTGACAGAGGGACAGCATCGAGGGAGTATCAGCCTGACAGAGGGACAGCACCGAGGGAGTATTGCCCTGACAGAGGGACCGCACCGAGGGAGTATCGCCCTGACAGAGCGACAGCACCGAGGGAATATCGCCCTGACAGAGCGACAGCACCGAGGGAGTATCGCCCTGACAGAGGGACAGCACCAAGGGAGTATCACCCTGACAGAGGGACAGCACCGAGGGAGTATCAGCCTGACAGAGGGTCAGCATCGAGGGAGTGTCGCCCTGACAGAGGGACAGCACCCAGGGAGTATCAGCTTGACAGAGGGACAGCACTGAGGGAGTATCGCCCTGACAGAGGGACCGCACCGAGGGAGTATTGCCCTGACAGAGGGACAGCACTGAGGGAGTATCGCCCTGATAGAGGGACCGCACCGAGGTAGTATCGCCCTGACAGAGGGACAGCACCGAGGGAGTATCAGCCTGACAGAGGGACAACACCGAGGGAGTATCGTCCTGACAGAGGGACAGCACCGAGGGAGTATCGTCCTGACAGAGGGACAGCACCGAGGGAGTATCAGCTTGACAGAGGGACCGCACCGAGGGAATATCGCCCTGAGAGAGGGACAGCACCGAGGGAGTATCGTTCTGATAGAGGGACAGCACCGAGGGAGTATCAGCTTGACAGAGGGATAGCATCGAGGGAGTATCGCCCTGACAGAGGGACCGCACCGAGGGAATATCGCCCTGAGAGAGGGACAGCACCGAGGGAGTATCGCCCTGACAGAGGGACCGCACCGAGGGAATATCGCCCTGAGAGAGGGACAGCACCGAGGGAGTATCAGCTTTACAGAGGGACAGCACTGAGGGAGTATCGCCCTGACAGAGGGACCGCACCGAGGGAGTATTGCACTGACAGAGGGACAGCACCGAGGGAGTATCGCCCTGACAGAGGGACAGCACCGAGGGAGTATCAGATGTAACTGTGGGAGCATTATGGATATGTTGTTCTATGCAAACTGACTGACACATTTCCCTGCATTAGAGTCGTGACTGAACTTCTAAAGTATCTTATTAACTGTAAAACAGTTTAGGTTGATCTGGTGCTGTGAAAGGTGCTATATAAATGTAAGTTCATTATTTTATAACTGCCCTCGCACTGTTTTTCAGACAGCACCATCACACACAAGCTGATACTCAACAAGGAAGGGACCAACATTTTGAAGATAATTGTGAAATATTTGCAAACTCCAGGCAATGGTCACATGATCATATCATGTGATCAGAACTCCAGACACACACAGAGTTTCAGTTGCCAACACCAAATGCACTGGACGGCAGTTTCCAACAGCCCAGTTTATTGTGAGGGCTGGAGTGTGTAATCTGCAGTAACACAGTCCAGCGAGTACGAACAGACCTTATCCCACCTTGCACCTGGTTGTAATGTATTGACCTTCTGCAGGCACCTGAGACAACCCCTTGATTTACATCTCTCCCCTCTGACCTTTCAACCCTTTCATTGTCGAGGGCTATACTGAGATGACCCCTGGATTTTATAAGGTTTTGGTCTCTGTAGCTCAAAGAAGGGTTGATGCAATGAAAATTCACTCTCGATTAATGGCTAGGGCTAGTTGACCATCCCATGACAAGAAATTGTGTAGAATCGGCCTACACTTTCTGGACTTTGGAAGAAGGTCAGTGGCCAAGTATGCCAAGGGTCGGCCATCTTGACTGAGATCTGAAGAATGTCCAAATCTTTGGAATGCTCTTTCCCAGAGGCTAGTGATAAGACAGGTTTTTGTATTATTAAGGACATCAAGGAAAATGAGGATGAGGTAAAGGATCAGCTGTGATCTGACTCAATGGTGGGGCTTACTCCTGCTGCCATTCCAGAGGGAAAACCCCAGTAAAGTAGTAGATGGACATCATGCCTACACTTCATATATTACAGTGTACAGGAGGAGCTGGACCAGTATAGGAATGTTTTTCCCTTTCCTCTCCATGTTGATACCTGAACAAGCTCCAGCTGAAAATTCCAAGAGTAAGACTCAAGTTTGGATTCCAGCCTCCTGCTCAGCAGGTAGTTTGGGGTGACCCGAGGACAGACTGGGGTGTTTGTGTTTGTGAATGGTGGTCGGGATGGTGAGCAGGAGCGGTTTTGAGGGAGGTACCTGTACGACGCAATAATTCGAAGTAACAGAGCTTCAGGTCTGCACCACAAACAACAGTCTGACCCAGGGATAGAACCACAAACTGGAAACCTTTTCAAACAGGACCCTGAGATGACCAGGATGAATGGGCAAAGGTTCATATCCGAGTTGACAATTGACTGAGTTTTTTCAGGCTCAGCAAAGACAAAGATACTTTAACAGATGAGAACATAAGGTGCTAATTCCTGCAGGAGATGCAGTCAGTGGTTCCGGGAATAATAACCCTGCCTCCCAGTTACATCTCTATCCCCATGTTTGGGGGCAGGGGGTGGGGAGGGTTTGACCTTTGGCCCAGAGCCCAGATGTGACCCTGCTTCGATGTGGAGAGACTCTGCATCAGGATCACCAGTGGATGCTGCTCATACTCGGGACCGAGATCTGGAACGAGAAGGAAAATCAGTGAAGACACTTCGAGGCAGAATCCCCTCGTAAAATAAAAGGGAAAAAAAATTCACAGAACTTCAACAGTTACACATGCCAGCGAAATACAAGTTCACCCATCAGTACAAAACTTCCTAACTCTCCCTGGGGTTCTGGATCCCACACACACTGATTCTCCATGGAGTTAGGGTCACACACATACTGACCCTCCCTGGGGTACAGCTCCCACACACACCAACTCTCCCTGGGGTACCCAGCTCCCAACACACACTGACTCTCCCTGGGGTACAGCCCCCACACACACTGACCTCTCCCTGGGGTACCCAGCTCCCAACACACACTGACTCTCCCTGGGGTACAGCCCCCACACACACTGACCTCTCCCTGGGCTATGTGATGCCCAGACACTGGCCTTTCTTGGGAGTTAGGTCCCAAAACATTGGGGATGACTTAAGACAAATCTGTGTATGTTCATTATCAACACAGGTCACTCTCTTCAATGGTCACTGGGCAGTGATCTCCAGTTCAGGCAGTGTGTATGAACTGGGTTTCTGCATATTGTCCAGTCACGGCTCTGAGGTGCTACAAGAACTTGATGCATTTGTGCTGTCATTTCTCTCAGTCCACTCACATTCATTGCTCATTCTCTCGGTCAGCCCGCAGTCCCACCTCCCAGCACAAATCATGTCCAAACCTAGATACCCCCATCGCCTGAGCTCAATGGAATATGTCATCAAATGGGGTAGGCCCATCAAAAAGGATGGTAAACAAGCTGAAGCTGAAGCAGATGGGGTTCAGCGTGACCTTGTGGGTTGGGTTGTTAGTCAGGATGTAGATGGCCAGGAGCTCAGACACTCACTGTGAACAACACACAACATGGATTCACTTCCAAGATGTCAGCTTCTTCCAGCTTGATGTCTGCTCGATGTTCGTTTCCACCAAGTCTTTCAGGGAGCTGATGCTGCGGTTTAACCAAACCCGACATCTCTTCTCCATCACCGGTTTCACCAGCTGCAACACGACACAACCAGAAGCATGAACCACCCTGAGAAATATTAATTCATATTGAATCCTTCTTCCCAGCTCCCCCTCCCCCCCTGAAGGTGCTGACTCTCCCTGGGGTACAGCTCCCCCTCCCCTCCTGAAGGTGCTGCCTCTCCCTGGGGTACAGCTCCCCCTCCCCTCCTGAAGGTGCTGACTCTCCCTGGGGTACAGTTCCCCCTCCCCTCCTGAAGGTGCTGTCTCTCCCTGGGGTACAGCTCCCCCTCCCCTCCTGAAGGTGCTGACTCTCCCTGGGGTACAGCTCCCCCTCCCCTCCTGAAGGTGCTGCCTCTCCCTGGGGTACAGCTCCCCCTCCCCTCCTGAAGGTGCTGACTCTCCCTGGGGTACAGTTCCCCCTCCCCTCCTGAAGGTGCTGTCTCTCCCTGGGGTACAGCTCCCCCTCCCCTCCTGAATGTGCTGACTCTCCCTGGGGTACAGCTCCCCCTCCTCTCCTGAAGGTGCTGACTCTCCCTGGGGTACAGCTCCCCCTCCCCTCCTGAAGGTGCTGTCTCTCCCTGGGGTACAGCTCCCCCTCCCCTCCTGAAGGTACTGACTCTCCCTGGGGTACAGTTCCCCTTCCCCTCCTTTAAACCCTGAAAGACATCATTGAGCCCAAACTCTCCTTCTCAGTCTTTCTCCTTTGTGCAGACCTCCCTCCTCACTGTTCACCAAACCCTATCAGTATAACATTCTTTGTTTAAAGGGCTCCCTCAAATGCATTCTTCGTTTTCCCCCAAACCACTGCCTTTGGCAGCAGATTTCACACTTTCGCCCCTCTTCTGGTAAAATGTTTCTGGAGATGTTGAACTCCCTCTGTGCACTCACCAGCTGCTGGTACCCACTGACTGTCACAGAATCTGCTGCAATTTCTTTACCAGTTTCAGTTGGTCGGTGTAAGTTAGGGAATTGACCGTGGAAGCTCCACTTACCCGGCATTTATCCTTCGCTGTGAGACCGGTGCATTCTGCGATGAGGGGCAGGGTGGAGGAGCTGCTCAGAGACATGACTCTGAGACCGTGTGGTATGTGTGAGTGAGAGCACGCTCTGTGAATGCACCCTTAGCAGCTGCCCTTTATAAAGGATGAAATTAGCATGACAGAGTGTGGCGCTCTGCTCCCACTCTGTTTCCCACACTCACTGGCCAATCACTGCAAAGTGAGGGAGAATGGGAGAAGGCCTGTCTCTCCATGAACACAATCCCTCCATCGACAGGTGGCAGGGGTGGGGGTGGGGATGTGAGGCAGGGCAGTGTGCTGTAGGAGTGGTGGGGGGAGGTGGGGGGGAGCAAATACACACAGACAGAGACCCTGGGAATGTCTTTCCCCAGCTCTCCCACAATCTGCGAGCTGCCGTTTGCCAGGGGTCAAACCCATCCCATTCTGGTCAACGTCACTCTCGGTGATAAGCGAGACCCTCAGGCTGGGAGGTGGGAATGCAGTCACCGGGAGGGGTCTGATAAAGGATAAAGACAATGAGCCAACAGCCTGGTCAACCGCCCATGTCAGGGGTCAGACCCATTTTACTGTTCAGGGTTTAACATTCCATCTTCAACCCTCTCTGTACATCCCCAGGCCAGCTTCCTGCTGTACCATGAAAGACTCTCCTTCTCAGCCTCTCTCCTTGCCAGAGGAGTGGTGCCCCTCAGGTTAAACCTAAACTAGTCATCTGTCTCTAGTGAGAGACCAGCCCGAGGGTCTGGTAGGACTCTGGCGACCTTACCTTTACCTGCATCTCCAGCCCCCACCCCTCGCAGGAATTGTCCACAGGATGCTGTGGTGGGGACCTGATGGTGGGGTTGGAGTGGGGGAAGGAGGTATGTCCCCATGAATCTGCTGCCCCTGTTTCTCTTAATGACGGTGGCCATGGGTCTGGAAGGTGCAATCAGTGCATCTGATTGATGGTCCACACTGCTGCTACTGAGTGCTGAAGGTGGAGGGAGTGAATATTTACATTGATGGAGGTATGGGGGAACTGCTGTCTGAGGATGAGGACAGCTCTTTGGGCCTGGGGCACTTGGTGGGGCACGTGATGGATGGGACACTAGGGTGGGGATGATGGGGAACTGCTAGGTGGGGTGGGGAGACCCTGGTCGGGGGTCAGATTACCTCGCATTCTTTGAAAAGGAAGACAGCAATAAACAAACCAAATGAAACCAGGGCCAATCTAATTCCCCACCCTGGCAATCATCCAATCCAATGATGAGCCTTCACTAATGCTGATCACCGCTCTCCATCAAATTGTTAACAAGAGACATTGGGCTGAAAAAGCAGATGTGACCTTTAGATTGAGGACTGAACAATCTCAGCAGTGAACACTGAGACCTGTGTATCAAAGAGAGCACAGGTTCAACCCCCGAATAGCTCAGAGTAACCAATCTCAACAGGTACTCCCAGGCACAGGACATAGGAGCTCATAAAAGCAACAGAGGGTCTTCCGTAGCCATTGCCTTACTCAGGGCTTCCAGCTGTTTGGAATTTGCAAGAGAAATTGTGCTCTGTAATTTCAGTACAGCTCACCCAAGGTGCCACTATGTAGGAGGCATAACATATCCCAGTAGTGGGATATCAGTCAGTCTGAAATCATTTCTGATGCAATGTCTCAGTTAGTCTGAGATTACTTCTGGTGCAGGATCTCAGTCAGTCTGAGATTACTCCTGGCGCAGGATTTCAGTCAGACTGAGATCACTCCCAATGCCGTATTCTCAGTAAATTTAAGACCACTTTTGGTGCGAGATCCCAGTCAGTCCTGGATCCCTCCTGTAAGCATGCAAGCAAGTGAACAAAGAACAAAGAAAATTTACAGGCCAGTAACAGGCCCTTCGGCACTCCAAGCCTGAGCTGATCCAAATCTACTGTCTAAACCTGTTGCCCAATTCCTAAGCATCTGTATCCCTCTGCTCCCCACCTACTCATGCATCTGTCCAGATGCATCTGAATGAATCCATCGTGCCTGCCTCTACTATCTCTGTTGGCAACGCGTTCCAGACGCCCCCCACCCTCTGTGTGAAGTACTTGCCACGTGTATCCCCCTTAAACTTTCCACCTTTCACCTTGAAAGCGTGACCTCTCATTATTGAATCCTTCACCCTGGGAAGAAGCTCGTCTCTATCCACCCAGTCTATACCCTTCATGATTTTGTAGACCTCAATCAGGTCCCCCCTCAATCTCCTTTTTTCTAATGAAAACAAACCTAACCTACTCAACCTCTCTTCATAGCTAGCACCTTCCTCTGCACCCTCTCCAAAGCATCCACATCCTTTTGGTAATGTGGCCACCAGAACTGTACACAGTAAGTGGGTTGAAAAGTTTGGGAGGAACATCAGAACTTTTGAAAGTTGAATTGGACTCTGTATATTCAATAAGTGACACAAGCAATAGGCAGTTCCACTGTATGGATCTGGCTCCATTACATTACTGTCAGCACTTAGCATCCTGAAGCTGCAGAGCTGAGAATGAGGGAATACCTCAGAGGTTGACACAAAATACTTTATCAAGGAATGCACATAAAATTCCAATAACTATTACAAGAATTTGTTGCAAAAATCTGTCGCACAGTGATTGTGTAAAAGTACAACGTGCTTTAAAAAGTAAAAACACTCCACGTTCTCCAGAAGTAACTGCACTCCACCCTGAATTGTGGATTTACAAAAAAAATTTGCTTATCCAACCCTCTCCTGAAGGTGCTGACTCTCCCTGGGGGTTCAAACCCACAGATCCCTGCAGTAGCCCCTCATCCAACCATCTGGACAATTGGTGTTATTTGACTGTGACAGGATCCTAGGTAAGGAGAATCATGAGCTCAGCAGATGACAATACACACACTAACCTTTCGCCAGGAGTTACTGGATATTAATCAGGAATATTCACACTGGCTGAACCTTCACCTCTCAAACTTATGGGAACTGAAGCCGAATGTCCAGCCAATGGGTTATCCCCACCGTGACCCACTGACTGAGCAAAGGTCATAGGTCAGCCCAGGGCCTGCTGTGGTCTGTCAGATTCTCCACATTGGGCTCCTCTTCATGGAGCTGCAGCCTGAGGATTGAGTCTCTCCTTTATCTCCCATTGCAGCCGTCGAAATGAATGTGTCCTTTTGCCAAAATTAACATCAATTATTGACTTATAGTCACAGGCAGATATCAGTATGACGAAACAGCACAGATACTTGGTGACAGCCAGTTTTTGGAATGTTCTCTGTCTTTAGGAACCTTCACTGAAGGAAGCAGCCAATGGTGAGGCTCAGTCTGCCAGGGATTCCACAGGAACCGGGTGCCAAGTGCCAATTCTGTTTCACTGGGGACTGACTGGGCAGGATCTGTGGGTGGGTAACATTTGGGGCCTTGTGACCTTTTACCCCCCCTCTACTTGCTCTGCACAAGAATCTCCAGCTCGGAATGGTGACAGGAAGCAGAGAGTATACCACAGACTCTGGGAGAACTGTGGATACTGTAAATCAGAAACAAAAGCAGAAATCACTCGAAAAGCTCAGCAGGTCTGGCAGCATCTGTGGAGAGAAATCAAAGTTAACATTTCAGGTTGAGTGACCCTTCCTCAGAACCTTAACTCTGAAATCTTAACTCAGAACGTTAACTCTGATTTCTCTCCACAGATCTGCTGAGATGTTTCAACAATTTCTGCTTTTCACATCAGGAGTATACATCATTACAACCTTGCTCTGAGATGCTGGAAAGGGGAGAGATATTAGGGATTAGAGTTATGATTTCATAACAATGCAGGGGTGGCACAGTGGTTAGCACTGCTGCCTCACAGCACCAGGGACCCGGGTTCAATTCCCACCTCGGGCGACTGTCTGTGTGGAGTTTGCACATTCTCCCCGTGTCTGTGTGGGTTTCCTCTGAGTGCTCTGGTTTCCTCCCACAATCCAAAGAAGTACAGGTCAGGTGAATTGGCCATACTAAACTGCCCGTAGTGTTATAGGTGCATTGGTTAGGGGAATGGGTCTGGGTGAGTTGTTCTTCAGAGGGTCAGTGTGGACTTGTTGGGCCAAAGGGCCTGTTTCCACACTGTAGGTAATCTAATCTTTAACTTCACTACAATGTAAATCCTGTTAAAATAACAGAAACCAACAGAACTGCCCCCCTGTTTTGGCTTCTCCCTCTCCCCCATGCCTCTTCCCGGTCCGTCTCCTCCCAAATATCAGCAAAATGAGCATCTAATCTGGGATTCTTTTGGCTCTATTTATGTCCTCCATGGTATCCTTACATACTGCCGAAAATGTGCTGCTGGAAAAGCACAGCAGGCCAGGCAGCATCCAGGTAACAGGAGAATCGACGCCCCGTGCACAAGCCCTTCTTCAGGAAGCCCTTCTTTCCTGAAGAAGGGCTTGTGCCCGGGGCGTCGATCCAGCGGCACATTTTCGGCTCTGGTCTCCAGCATCTGCAGACCTCACTTTATCCTTACTTACTGCCCCACAGCCAGAGCTCAATCTGCAGGTTGGGAATTCCTGACATGAACTGATTCCAACAAACCATGCAGGAATTATTACAATTGCACTGAACCTGGGCTGAACTCTGCTGTAGTATTGAGGGAGTGCGATGCTGCTGGAGGTGCTGACTCTCAGATCAGACGTTAAGCCTCACAAGTAGCAGGATAAAATCCTGTGCACAATGTGAAGATCTGCAATTAGGTTTTACCCTGTGACCTGGCTAATACTTAATTCCCAATCAGTATGACTAAAACACTTCGTCTGGTCATTGGCACACATTGGCTGCCACATCTCCATAGTAAATGATATCGACAATTCAAAGTTATTTCATTGGCTGAAATGAGCCTTGGGTTTTTCTAAGGACAGGCCAGGTGCCACATAAATGCAAGATTACTAACTTCAGTAGCCTCACTCACAGCCAAACCCGGTGCCTTTGCCAAAATATACGTTGCTCATGTTTCTGACTGTTTAACTTTTAGCAATACCATAGCATATCATTGCATCCCTCGTGTGGAACCAAGCCAATCAGCCCCTCAAGTCCACACTGACCCTCCGAAGAGCATCCCACACAGACTTACTCCCCCACTCTATCGCTGTAACCCTGCATTTCTCATGGCTAGTCCACCTAGCCTGCACATAATGGGCAATTTAGCATGGCCAATCCACCTAACCTGCACATCTTTGGACTGTAGGAGGAAACCCACGCAGGCAAGGGGCAAACTGCACACAGACAGTCACCCAAGGGTGGAATCAAACTCAGGTCCTTGGCACTGTTAGGCAGCAGTGCCAACCAGTGAGCCACTGTGCCACTGTAAAGCTCTCAGGTGACAGTCATATTCTAAACAGTAACTTAGAGAAACAGTAAAACACTCACTGAGCCAGTTTCACCTCTTCAGGAAACTCTCAGATGTTCTGAGGATTCTGCTTTTACCAGTTTGCAGTTTCCCTGGCCTTTGTGAAACTTTCCACAGCAGGATGCTTCTGTTTATCCGCACTCTCCAGTTTTTCTTCATGAACTGTTTAATCAGAACAGAGACATACAAGACATTCAGTAATTCTTTGGTTCAAACCTTCAAACTCTCCCCTTTCAGGCAGCTCCTTCTAACAAGGAAGCTTCAGAAATCCAATCACTCCCCACTGGCCCTCACCCTGCTCTATAGGGGTGTTCCTATTCTCCAAGAATTCCCTTGCCTGCTGTTTTGGGGGGTGTGGAATGGAGCAGGGGGTTGGGAGGAGTTGGGCGGGAGTTAGGTTTTGATTAGATTAGATTAGATTAGATTACTTACAGTGTGGAAACAGGCCCTTCGGCCCAACAAGTCCACACCGACCCGCCAAAGCATAACCCACCCATACCCCTACATTCACCCCTTTACCTAACACTACAGGCAATTTAGCATGGCCAATTCACCTGACCTGCACATCTTTGGACTGTGGGAGGAAACCGGAGCACCCGGAGGAAACCCACGCAGACACAGGGAGAACGTGCAAACTCCACACAGTCAGTCACCTGAGTCGGGAATTGAACCCAGGTCTCTGGCGCTGTAAGGCAGCAGTGCTAACCAGGTTTTGCAGACCTGGCCATCAGACTGTGGGGTGTGGCACACCGTGGATGTGTCTGAGTGAGAAAGGCTGTGTGATCCATCCCTCTGGGCCCATCCTGAACAGCTGCTGTATTTAAAGCTGCTGGAATTAACATGACAGAGCATGGGCCTCTGTTGTCTAAGAGGTTCCCACACTCAGTGACCAATCCCACCACTCTCTGGCAGGATAATAGACAAGTGCTGGGTCCCAGACCGTCTGGAGTGTATCTCCTGAATCCCAGGAAACGAATGCACCACACCCACATACCACGAAGTAAAAATAAAAACCCCGGTTGGCAGAAGGACACATTCATTTCGACGGCTGCAATGGGAGATAAAGGAGAGACTCAATCCTCAGGCTGCAGCTCCATGAAGAGGAGCCCAATGTGGAGAATCTGACAGACCACAGCAGGCCCTGGGCTGACCTATGACCTTTGCTCAGTCAGTGGGTCACAGTGGGACTAACCCATTGGCTGGACATTCGGCTTCGTAAGTTTGAGAGGTGAAGGTTCAGCCAGTGTGAATATTCCTGATTCATATCCAGTAACTCCTGACAGAAGGTTAGTGTGTACGTGGTCATCTGCTGAGTTCATGATTCACCTTATTTCGGTATTTATCACAGTCAGATAACACCAATTGTCCAGTTGGTTGGATGAGGGGCTACTGCAGGGATCTGTGGGTGTGAGCCCTCAGGGAGAGTCAGGAGGAGGAGCTGAACCCCAGGGAGAGTCAGCACCTTCAGGAGAGGAGGGGGAGCTGTACCCCAGGGAGAGTCAGCACCTTCAGGAGAGGAGGGGGAGCTGTACCCCAGGGAGAGACAGCACCTTCAGGAGAGGAGGGGGTGATCTTGTATCACAATGATCTGCTCTTTCAATATTAAATTTCTGTGACATTGCAGCAACTCAGTTTGTTGCTTCTTTGAAGGAGGGAAAAAGATTTATTTCAAATATAACACTGTAACAATGCTGGGAAGGAAATATTCAGGATGGATAAAATGTGCCATTGAATTGTTTCAATATTTAAAATTAATTGCAAAGTAAGGGTTTGTGTGAAAGACTGTGAATACAGAAAGATAATTTGAAGGCTGTGAGGTAAGTTAATTGGATTGTTTTAATGTGGGCAGGCACAGACTTAAAGAGCCCCTTGTATTGTTACATCATTCATGGAATTTTGGTTCTACAATTCTCTTTTCTTAAAAGGAAACTAAATTAAGATAAAGTCATTGAAATATTATTATTTACCAAACTTTCTACAGTGGAAATACCTGCCTCTTTATAATAAATATTTTGTTTTGGCCCAACAACATTCAATCCTTTGCCCAAGTTTAACACAGTCACCATTCATCATATCCCCCACAGAGGTACAGTATTGGCTGTTTATTTGAAGCCCAGCTTCAATGTGGAAGTGAATCAGATTGGTTGGTGGTTGTGGTACCCCTTGAAACAGCATTCAGTTTTGCTACACACTGCCCCCTGTTTCTGAGGTGGCTGTACATTAAATGTGCCTGCCAGTGTAACATTTGAAGAGTAGCTTTTTCCATCAGCAGCACAATGGCAGCAGGACTACTCCAAAATGTTGGAGGGAGAAGACAGACGGTGTGGGAAAATGTGGGAAAGAGTCATGTATTAGAACGTTTCAGTACATAACATTAGTGGCAAAATGTTTACACGTAGTGAGCATTCTCTCTAGGTGTTACACCAACCTCCTTTTTGCTGATACTGTGAGAGTAATAAAGCAGAGGTGGACAGTATTCAGGGAAAGATCGGCATTCCATCCACCACCTTCAGCAATCACTCTCTCCACAACTGATGCACAGTGGGAGCAGTGTGTAACACCTACACGATACACTGCAACAACTCACCAAGATCCCTGACAGCAACTTCCAAACTGCAACCTCTGCCATCGAGCAGGACAAGGGCAGTATGGGAATATAACCATTGACTCGTGCCTTGTACAGTTTTAGCAACATCTCCCCATTTTTACTTCATTCTCTTTGAAATAAAGGCTAATATTTCATTACCCTTCCCCACCAGCTGCTGAATTTGGATGCTAGTGTTTCTTGATTTAAACTTTTGTGTTGCTTTCTGCAGTCTTTCTCCATTTAAATAATATTCGGCTCCTCTACTTTTCCTGTGAAAATGCATAACCTCCGACTTTCCCACATCATAGTCCATCTGCTAAGTTTGTGTCTATTCATTTAACCTGTCTATACCCCTCTGCAGGTTCTGTATATCAACCTCACCACTTGCCTTCCCAAGTATTTTTGTGTCATCTGCTTTTTTGGTGATGGTATGTTCATTTTCCTCAACCAAATAATTGATTTATATTCTAAATTAATAATTGAAGTCCCAGCACTGATTCCTCTGACCCCCTACTAGTTGCAGGTTGTCATGATGTGGAGGAGCCGGTGTTGGACTAGCATGAAACAAGTTAAAAATCACCCAACACCAGGTTATAGTCCAACAGGTTTATTTGGAAGCACTAGCTTTTGGAGCGCTGCTCCTTCATCAGGTGGTTGCAACTATCTACTGAAGGAGCAGCGCTCTGAAAGCTAGTGCTTCCAAATAAACCTGTTGGACTATAACCTGGTGTTGGGTGATTTTTAACTTAGTTACAGGGTTGTTATTCTGAAAATGCTCCTTTATCCCAAATCTCTGTCTTCTGTTAGTTAGCCAATGTTAATTTACTACCCCCAGCACCGTACCCTCTTGTCTTATTAAGTAGCCTTTTTCCCACATTTTCCCATAAGACAGACATTGACTCACAGACAAGCACTGACTGTCAGTTAGACACTGACTCAGACAGACAGAAACTCAAAGACAAATCGACACTGTCTCATAGACAGACATCAATTCACAGACACTGATACACTAACTCACAGACAGACACCGGCTCACATACAGACATGCATCACCTCACAGACATAATCTGACTGACAGATATCGATTCACAGTCAGACTCACAATTGCTGACACATAGATAGACACTGACTCACAGATACAGATGAAGTCACGCATGGACAAGGATATTTAGATGAATATAGGGACCCACAGAGACACTTGCATTGTGATAATACAAAGGTACAGACACAAGATATTCACAGAGACACAATGCAGACACGCACGTGTGTCTGTGTATGTACGTATGTACGGATGAAGCTGAACAGTTCAGGCTGAACCCATAGTGACTTACACCGTAAAGATCTTAGTGTAAACTGAGCAGTTCTGCTTATCAGTAAGAGCTAGTCTATATTCTAGGGTCCCAAGTCTATTCCCTTCCAATCCCCTACAACTTGAAAAGTTAGATTTATCCTATCTCAGAAATCTGCAGAGTGAGTGTAACTGATTCCCCCAGCAGTACAGGCCTCTGGAGAAAGAGGTGGTTAAATAATTGGTGCATATTTGAGTTTTGATGTCACTCTGGTTTGAAGATGAATTTTGACATATTTGGCTCCCCGTAATCACATGAGGTTTTACTCACAAGTTTTTGAAACTGAAAGTAAGTGAGCTGAAGAGGAAAGAGGCTAGACCGACATGTTGAAGTGTGAGAGATTCCTGAACACCCCTGTGGGGGGTTTCAGCTTTGAGAACTGCAGAAGGTGAGTGAGTGGGAGCAAGTGGCTGATAGCAGGTTAATCCATGGAACTTGTCCAAAGCAAAGAGTGAAAGCTAAAGCTGGACAGGAGGTTTAGAGAGACGTCCGCTGTTGATGCCAGGTTCCTGGTGCCCAGGCTTCTCCCCTGAGATCAGCACAGACACTGACACAAAGCTCTTGCAGAGTGGTTTAACTGGATTAAAGGAGTGGAAAGTCTATGGCTGTGCAAACTGTGCTGATAAACATTTTAAACGGTGCATGGTAAATGGAAACTGAAAGTAAGGCATTTCCTGAGTGACTGGCAGAATGAGCATGGGTTGGAGGGGGATGTCTTTACAGAGTGTTTTTGAATGGGGGATTATTCTTTCAGACCGAAAAGCTCTCTAATATCAAAACGGATAGTTGTTGATTCTAAGTTCCCCTGTTCCCTGTTTGCAGGGAAAAGGAGGGATGATCCCAGTCCCTGCTGGATCTCCTTCCCAAAACCCCATCCCTTCTCTCACCTTCCCACCTCAACTTCCATTCCCTCCCTCTTCTCTCACTCCCTCCCTGCTCTCCCTTTCACCTTTACTGTCTCATATTCCCTTCTTTCCTCCTCTCATTCCCTCCCCTGAAGGGGTTTGCTCCCATGGAAGTATAGCTCACCAGCGCCCCCTCTCTGACACCTTGTCCAGTTTTGCCCACTGCAGGTGGTGGGAGTCTGCAGCTGATTGACCATGAGATGAGAGAGTCTGGTTGTAGCTAAATGCTATCCTGATCTCCCCCACTGCCCACCCTGTCCAGCTGGTGGGGGTGGAGGGGGGTGCGTGGTCAGAGAACTGTGGAAAACAGTCACCTTGTCTGAGGTTAGTTCATTCAGCCATGTCAGAGGCCCTAGCCCAGAGGAGGGCACCAGGTGAGAGAGCAGATTAAAAGAAGGTTGGATATTGACCCATGCAGAACTTCATCAATGCAAATTAAAAAGAAAAACAAAAATGCATTTACATTTTTTACAACCTCAGGATGTTTGAAAACACTTTACAAGTAATCACTGTTGTAAAGCAGGAATCATGGAACTAATCTGTGCACAGCAAGCTTCCACAGACAGCAATGGGATAATCTGTTCCTGTGATAATGGTTGAGGGATAAGCATTATCCGGGACTCCCTCGCTCTCCTTTGGATTACTGCAGTAGGATTGATTATATCCACCTGAGATTATTGGTCTCTTGCAAAGTATTCCCTTGGTGTCAGATGAAGTCACAGTCATCAAGGATCTGGTGTGAGACTTGAACCCACAACCGTCTGAGTCAGGCGGGAAGGACACCCACTGAGCCAGTGTTAGATGGGTCAACAAACTCAGCCAATCACCTGCTCCCTCCCTCCTTCACTCTCTGCCATCTCCTTTTCAAATCTCCCGTACCTTTCAGGAATGCAGCATTGGAGAGCGAACTGCAGCAGATGGGCTACAAACCTCCAAAAGCAAAGAAGACAGGGACGACTATCACTGGCATCATCTTCAAGGTAAACCCTCACCAAAAATCAAAGAGCTGTAGCTCTCCAAACCTGCTATGAATTCTTCACGGATTAAAAATTAAACTCTGGGACACATCTACATGAGCAAAAGAGTCAGAGAGAAAAACTGTAAGGCCAATAAATAATATCTCATGTTTTTTTCTTTTATCTTTCTCACCCAGGTGCAGGTCTTGCAACACTTGGGGCATCATATAATCCACATAATCCAGTTTTAAAGTTTCCAACTCTGAGTTTTTTTTTCACAGAGTAATGATGGGGCAGACAGCTAACAATCTGACTGACTGTTTTCTGTCATCTATAGGATGGGGTGATTCTGGGGGCTGATACCCGGGCCACAGACGACATGGTTGTTGCTGACAAGAACTGCATCAAGATTCATCACATTGCCCCCAATATTTAGTAAGTGTTCCCCTCGCAGTCAGTCTGTGTCCTCTGGTCACAGCCTCTCAATACCTATTCAATCATTCTCTCTGGTGCACCTTTCAGTTCACCTCTGCTCACTGATTATTTACTTTAGCAAATTCAGTTCATTAAAATACGCAGTAAACATACTAACCCCCTCTCTCACTCTCCCTGGGATATTAACCCCATCTCTCACTCTCTCTGGGATATTAGCCCCCTCTCTCACTCTCTCTGGGATATTAGCCCCCTCTCTCTCTCTCTCCCTGGGATATTAACCCCCTCTCTCACTCTCTCTGGGATATTAACCCCCTCTCTCTCTCTCCCTGGGATATTAACCCCCTCTCTCACTCTCCCTGGGATATTAACCCCCTCTCTCACTCTCTCTGGGATATTAACCCCATCTCTCACTCTCTCTGGGATATTAGCCCCCTCTCTCTCTCTCTCCCTGGGATATTAACCCCCTCTCTCACTCTCTCTGGGATATTAACCCCCTCTCTCTCTCTCCCTGGGATATTAACCCCCTCTCTCACTCTCTCTGGGATATTAACCCCCTCTCTCACTCTCTCTGGGATATTAACCCCCTCTCTCTCTCTCCCTGGGATATTAACCCCCTCTCTCACTCTCCCTGATATATTAACCCCCTCTCTCTCTCTCCCTGGGATATTAACCCCCTCTCTCACTCTCTCTGGGATATTAACCCCCTCTCTCACTCTCCCTGGGATATTAACCCCCTCTCTCTCTCTCCTTGGGATACCTTATCTGAGATTAAGCTTTCATCTCTTTCTCACTCTGCTTCCAGCTGCTGTGGTGCAGGCTGTGCAGCTGATGCTGAAGTTACGACACAGATGATGGCCTCTAACATCCAGTTGCACACCCTGTCGACAGGCCGCAAGCCCCGTGTGGTCATCGTTAACCGGATGCTGAAACAGATGCTGTTCAGGTGTGAGAACACTCCCTTTAACTCCCCATTGTGGCTCTTTCATGATTAAAATTAAACAGAGAGGTAACTGGCACTTTCCCAGAAAGCCCAGGGAACATGTGCACTGCCTTCTTCCATGGATACAAAAGAGCACAGCTTTAAGCCCAGTCTGTGCTGTGGAAATTGAGTGTGAGTTTGCTACACTGTGCCTCAGTACAAGTGGACATACGTAGGAAAAATCAACAAGGGCTTCTGCTCCTGATCATTGATCTAGGCTGCAACATTGTTGTAGGTTAGCGTCAGAGATTTGGCCTTGTTTGGAATGCCTCCACAGTAACGTTCCTACAGTCCCTTTTACATGTTTTCATCTCCCCCTTCCCACCGTCCCATCTCCCCTTCCTGCATCCTCCTTCAGCCCCAGTTCACTTTTCCCAATCATCCCAGCTCAAACGCTCCACTCCTCCATCTCCAGCATCCTTTCAGTCTATAACTGCCCCAAACAGCTCCTCAACCATCTCCCCTCACCCCATCCACATCCAAAACCACTTCCCCTTCCCCAAACCCCTGCACCTGAGAGATTTGGAGGTTGTCGTCTTTTTTCCAATCATTGGGTGCGATTTATTTAATTCATTCATTTATGGCATGTGGGGGTCACTGGCTGTGTCAACATTTATGGCACATCCCATATTGCTCCAATTTCTGTGTGAGGATGACATATGGCTTGGAGGGGACTTTGCAGGGAGTGATGCTGTGATTGTATCTGTTGCCCTCGCCCTTCTGGGTGGGAGGGGATGGAGGTTTGGAAGGTGTTATTGAAGGAGCCTTGCTGCAGCATATCTTGTGTATTGTACACACTGCTACCACTCTGAGTCAGTGGTGGAGGGAGTGAATATTGGAGATGGTGGATCAGTGCCATTCAAATAGTCCATTTTATCCTGGATGGTGCCAAACATCCCGCCTTTTGCTTGCTGTTGTAGCTACACTCATTTGACTGGGTGGGCCCAGTTCGGCACTTCCTAGTCCGGCTCCACCAGCTCAGACAATGGGAACCAGAGAGTGTACTGTGTGTGTAGTGCAGCAGGGGTGTATCAGACTGAAAGTCTGGTTCCTGGGAGGGCACATTGGTGGGGAGAGATTTTATGATGCAAGGGGTGAAGAGGGAAATGTTAGGGACGTTTGGGATCCTTGGTGGGAGGGGTGCAATTCATAATAGTTGGGGGGGGGGGTCACAGGGTTGATCATGGGTCAGAGGTGGCTGTGGAGTTCTGGGTCGTGGGCCAGTAGATGGAGTGGGCAGAAGTCCCAGAGTATAAGATTGATTGTAGGTCAGTCCCTCCCATGAAGGCGGTGAAAATTAACCCATTCCTGATTTAAACGCAGCATAATCTTTGTCTTGCTTTAGGTACCAGGGGCACATTAGTGCATCAGTGATTGTTGGTGGTGTGGACTGCACAGGGTCCCACCTGTACGCTGTATACCCTCATGGTTCCACGGACAAACTGCCCTTCGTTGCTATGGGTAAGGACAAGTTAACGCTAAGTCTAAATCAGAAACAGAAACAGAAGCTGCTGGAAAAGCTCAGCAGGTCTTTCAGTTTTTAGTAAGTCTAAATCTATGTCTGTCAAGCAAGCCCAGAGCTGGTTATGGGAATTCCAAATGGAAGGGAAATAGACAAATACTTAGAAAGGAAAATTTTGCACGGGGACATTCAGGGGCTAGTCAGACTAGCTGAACGGTGCATTCAAAGAGGACCTCCTTCTGGGGTCTACGACCGAATGATTGAAGGTTTTGTTTTGTTCTTTTCTGTGGCTAAATTCTCTACAAAGTGACTGATTTAATCTCAGTATCCTGTTGTCAGGACAGGTACATTAACCAGCATTCCTGCTGACTGCTTCAGGATTGGTTCTGATTGGACAGATGGTGGAGGGTAGAAATGATAGTCAAAGCTTCTTTCAATACGTAAGAAACAAACGAGAGGCAAAAGTAGACATTGGGCCTCTCCAAATTGATGCAGGAAGGCTAGTGCTGGGAGATAAGGAAATAGCTGAAGAACTTAATAAGTACTTTGTGTCAGTCTTCACAGTGGAAGACATGAGTTATATGCCAACAATTAAGGAGAGTTGGGGCAGAGTTGAGTATAGTAGCCATTACAAAAGAGAAAGTGCTAGAAAAGCTAAAAGGTCTAAAAATTGATAAATCTCCTGGCCCCGATGGGCTACATCCTAGAGTTCTGAGGGAGGTAGCTGAGGAAATACCAGAGGCGTTCAAAAGTCACTGGAGTCAGGGAAAGTCCCGGATGATTGGAAAATGGCTGTTGTAACCCCCTTGTTCAAGAAAGGATCAAGACAAAAGATAGAAAATTATGGGCCGATTAGCCTAACCTCGGTTGTAGGTAAAATTCTAGAATCCATCGTCAAGGATGATATTTCTAAATTCTTGGAAGTGCAGGGTCGGATTAGAACAAGTCAGCATGGTCATGCCTGACAAACCTGTTAGAATTCTTTGAAGAGTTAACAAGTAGGTTAGACCAGGAAAACCCAGTGGATGTTATCTATCTAGACTTCCAAAAGGCCTTTGATAAGGTGCCTCACGAGAGGCTGCTGAGTAAGGTGAGGGCCCATGGTGTTCGAGGTGAGCTACTGGCATGGATTGATTATTGGCTGTCTGACAGAAGACAGAGAGTTGGGATAAAAGGTTCTTTTCCAGAATGGCAGCTAATGACAAGTGGTATCCCACAGGGTTCAGTGTTGGGGCCGCAGCTGTTCACTTTATATATTAATGATCTGGATGAAGAGACTGGAGGCATTCTGGCAAAGTTCACCGATGATACAAAGTTAGATTAGATTAGATTCCCTACAGTGTGGAAACAGGCCCTTCGGCCCAATCATTCCACACCGACCCTCCGAAGAGTAACCCACCCAGACCCATCTCCCTCATGCACCTAACACTATAGGCAATTTAGCCAGGTCAGTTCACCTAACCTGCACATCTTTGTGACTGTGGGAGGAAACCGGAGCACCCGGAGGAAACCCACGCAGACACAGGGAGAATGTGCAAACTCCACACAGAGGCTGAGGCTGGAATCGAACGTGCGACCCTGGTGCTGTGAGGCAGCAGTGCTAACCACTGAGCCACCATGGGCGGACTGGCTGGTAGTACTGAGGAGATGGAGAGGCTGCAGAAAGATTTAGACAGTTTAGGTGAGTGGACCAGGAAATGGCTGATGAAATTCAACATGAGCAAATGTGAGGTCTTGCACTTTGGAAAACAGAACACAGGCATGGACTATTTTCTAAACAGTGAGAAAATTCATATAGCCGAAGTACAAAGGGATCTGGGAATGCTAGTCCAGGATTCTCTAAAGGTTGACTTGCAGTTTGAGTCCATGGTTAAGAAAGCAAATGTAATGTTGTGATTTATCTCAAGAGGGTTGGAATATAAAAGCAGCAATGTTCTACTGAGACTTTATAAAGCTCTACTTAGGCCCCATTTGGAGCACTGTGTCCAGTTTTGGTCCCCACACCTCAGGAAGGACATATTGGCGCTGGAGCATGTCCAGCGGAGATTCACACGGATGATCACTGGAATGGTAGGTCTAACATACAATAAATGGCTGAGGATTCTGGGATTGTATTCATTAGAGTTTAGAAGGTTGAAGGGAGAACTAATAGAAACTTACAAGATAATGCATGAATTAGAAAGGGTGGATGCTGGGAATTTGTCTCCATTAGGCGGGGAGACTAGGACCGTGGGCACAGTTTAGAGAGGGTCAATTTGGAATGGAAATGAGAAGACAGTTCTTCAGCTAGAGAGTGGTGGGCCTGTGGAATTCATTGCCACGGAATGCATTGGAGGACAGGATGTTAAATATCTTCAAGGCAGAGATTGACAAATTCTTGATCTCGCAAGGAATTAAGGGCTATGGGGAGAGTGTGAGTAAGAGGAGTTGAAATGCCCAACAGCCATGATTAAATGGTGGAGTGGACTCGATGGACTGAATGGCCTTACTTCCATTCCTATGTCTTATGGTCTTATGGACAACCAATAGTCACACCTTCCCTCGAGGTCTCCCATGATTAGTCATTGGATCAATCAATCATTCTCAGATTGCTTTCCTCTTCTAATCAGAATGCAACGTTTTCATTACCCAGTTGAGTGACTTCATCTGTCTTTCATATTTTTATAAGCAAGACATACCCCAATAATTATTTGCTGGATTTATAGTCAGGATTTAATCTTATGATTCTTAGAGAATCAGGAGTTTCTGCGAGCGTCGGTCATTCTGGGAGATGCTCCTTTGTGAATTAGCCTAGCTGGGCTCATTTGGAAGGCTCATATGTGAGGAGTTGGTGCCTGTGTTGGATAGAGAGTGCTGAGCACTCTACGGCTACAGATCACGGTGAGTCAGCCTTTTGGGAAAGGAAGGCGAAAGAATGGCTTGACTGAGGCAATGTCCCCTGCCTTCCTTTTCAAACCCTGGGCTGTTGTTTAATTCGAACTATCTGTGTTTGGGGGATTCACTGTGTGGGAAACCTGTTTACTAGGACAGTGATGAGTGTCAGTATGTGTCTCCTGTGCCACAGGTTCTGGTTCAGCAGCTGCTATGGCTGTACTGGAAGATCGGTTCAAACCAAACATGGAGGTAAGTGAGCGATCTGATTCAGTGTGATTCCTTCCCACATTAATGCAATGGGAAATCTTCAATTCCTCCCCAATCACTGCTCAACTGTGCTATTTAGCGGTTTCTGATATTTTCTTTGCTCCGTCTTTCATCTCTCTCTCTCTCTGTCTCTACCATTACATTCATTTCACATGGAATTTACACCAAAGACTTCCCATGCAGGAAACACTCAAGTAAATAAAATTCCTGACCACTGGATGCTGCAAAAGTGTTTCCCACTTGTGAAAGGGCCAAAACTGAATTTTGAATGCTTGTTTCTCTGAACTTAGGAACTCTCCATCCCTTGCAGTAGCCCTCCCTCAGACACAAACACCACTCACTGAGGACCTAATCCTTTACTGCTTAGCATCCTGCACTAACCCCATGATGTTGCAAATGTGAAGGAAAATGCAGAAAGAAATGTCTCCACATGTTTACAAACTGCATAAAATGAATTACCAGATACCCTGTACAAGTTGTGGTGGTAACGGTGGGTCAGTGGTTAACACTGTTGCCTCAGTGCCAGGGACCCAGGTTCAAATCTACCCCTGGGTGACTATCTGATTGGAGTTAGCATATTCTCCCCATGTCTATGTGGGTTTCCTCTGGGTGTGTCAGTTTCCTCCCACAGTCCAAAGATGTGCAGGTTAGATGGATTGGCCATGCTAGATTGCCCCATAGCGTGTAATCTAAGTGGATTTGTCATGGGAAATGCGGGGTTACAGGGATAGGGTAGGAGGGTGGGTCTGAGTGGGATGCTGTTTGGAGGGGCAGTGTGGATGTGATAGTGTACTTCCATAATGTAGGGGTTATATGATTCTAGTACAAGTAGTGTGCAATTTTCCTTTGAAGCACTGGCCTTGGGTTTCTCCAGCCCTGGGCTCTGCTGGGAATGCCAATGGCTGCTATTCTCTCACAGCTGGTTCTTTATCTTTAGGAAGAAGCGGGCAAGCAGCTGGTCCGTGAGGCCATCACAGCTGGAATATTCAGTGACCTTGGTTCTGGGAGCAACGTTGACCTCTGCATCATCACTGAGAACAAGACCGAGTTTCTCCGGGCCTTCGACTGCCCCAATAAGAAAGGTCAAAGGCAAGTATCCAGCTCCCAGAGGGAGGTCGTTGTTCGCAAACCGTAATAAACAGGCACAGAGCAGAGGCAGAGAGTCCAAATACCAATTCTCGATAAAAACACTGGATAGACTTCAAAAGTCTTGTGTCCAGTTCTGGGAGCGCATTTTAGAAAGGGTCTCAAATCCTTAGGAGATTTACTTCAACAGTCCTTGGAATAGAAGACTTCAGCCTTTTCTGAGATGAGAGATCAGGGAAGCTGAGGCTCATGGAGTTGAATGAATTAAGAGGAGACTTAATAGAAGTTTTATGATGAGGTTTAAAATTACGGAAGTCAATTTGGGGGGGGCAACGGCCTGGTGGCATTATCATGGGAGTGTTAATCCACAGACCCAGGAACTAACCCGGGTTCAAATCCTGCCATGGAATTAAATTCAATAAATATCTGGAATTAAAGTCTAATGATGATCATGAGCCCATTGTTGATTATCAGCAAAAAAACCCATTGGGTTCACTAATGTCCTTCAGGGAAGGAATGTGTTGTCCATAACTGGTCTGGCCAAGTGACTTTTTAACTCTCCCCTGAGCAATCCCCTGCTGGGCGGCACGGTGACACAGTGGTTAGCACTGCTGCCTCACAGGTTCAATTCCTGCCTCAGGCGACTGTCTGTGTGGAGTTTGCACATTCTCTCCGTGTCTGCATGGGTTTCCTCCGGGTGCTCCGGTTTCCTCCCACAGTCCAAAGATGTGCAGGGTAGGTGAATTGGCTATGCTAAATTGCCCGTAGTGTTAGGTGAAGGGGTAAATGTAGGAGAATGAGTCTGGGTGGGTTACGCTTCGGCGGGTCGGTGTGGACTTGTTGGGCCGAAGGGCCTGTTTCCACACTGTAGGGAATCTAATCTAATCTAATCAATCATGGATGTGCATTACTGCAGACCTAGCCAGTGATGCCAACATCCAGCGAATAAATCAAGCAAAAGGTAGGTAGAAACAATTTTCACTGGTAGATAGGAACCAGAGGACACTGACTTAAAATCATTGATAAAAGAGATTAGTATTTATTTTGGAATGCGCTGTCTGAAAGGGATACGGAAGCAGATTCACTCATATTTTTGTTTGGCAGGGAAGGGGAAGAGGAGTAACCCATTAAGATTTGGTGAGTGGGGAAGGTGAGAGGTCTCAGGGAGTGGAGGGTGGTCAGGGCAATGGTGGAGGAATTGTTGAGCCAGCTGGAGGAGTGTTTGGAAGGGGGGGCATGCGGAGTTGAGCTGATGAGTTTGGGTTGGGGGAAGTCAGTTTAATAGTTACCCAGGGAATTGGAGTAGGCGTTTAATTCTCGAATATTTCTTAACTAAGTCAAAAAGCTCTAAGTATAAAGGAAAGCTGTTGGAGATCACAGCGGGTCAGACAGCATCCATGGAGCGAGAGCAAGCTAATGTTTTGAGTCTTGATGACTCTGATGCTATCTCTCTATGCATGCTGTCGGACCCACTGTGATTTCCAGCATTTGTTGTTGTCAGTACAGATTCCAACATCCACAGTCATTTATTCCTGACTAGAAAGGGCCTGTTCTGTGATGTTTCCAGCGCAGGGAGGTTTCAATTTTCCAGACAATTCCCCATGGAGTTCTATGTGTCCGATTCCCATCTGTGCTGCTCCAAGGACTATCTGGCCTTCGGAATATCTAAGTCTGAGCCTCCACCACCCCACCCCAGCGTGGCCCCTGACCCTTAACCACTTGTGTTGTTGGTCCTTGCAGGGAGGGAGTGTACCGCTACAAGAAGGGCACCACCACTGTGCTGAAAGAAACAGTCACTCCACTCGCTGTCGAACTGGTAGAGGAGGTTGTGCAGAGAATGGACACTGAGTAACACCGAGAAGGAGCCCAACATCTCTGCAGGAAGACCGAGATGAAAATTCCCCATTGGAAACAGTCCATTCCTACCACGTGATGAAAAGCACATTGTATCCTATTTGACCCTATCTTACACACTGTATCCTGTATCCGGTATGTACCAGTTAGTTTCCAAAATAAAAGAAACCTCAGGACAAGGAAGGGACTGTGCTGTGAGTGTTAATATCTGACTTAGTTGCATCTGAGGAGAACCACGTTTGCAAAACATACAATTTTATTGTTAACTGAAGCAGAGATGTAACCATCCACAATACTTCATTAATCTTTAATAAGTGTCGATTAGCGTATGAAGTACCAGAATATATTTACATGCTTTCCAACAGTGCCGGAAATTTATTAAAAATAATCACGACAGGAAAGAATTAATGTTTCAAAGTCTGGCCAGCAGGCGGCTGATGTCAAACACAGTATTTCCAGAAGCAGTCTGAGAAGTTGTTACGTTTCTTGTACTGTTTCCTGCCTCTTCCAAAGAGCAGGCGGCCTATTTTCGGCTGTGCTTTCCTTCCAATCAGAATCTGCAGAGAGAAGTAGAGACTGGTTGCCAACCCTGCAAAGGAATGGATTTCCAATCCACCCCCAACTCTCCACCCAACCCAAAATTCACTCCTCCAAGGGGTCCTGAATACTACCCCAATTCCCCACCCTACCAAAATCCATACTTGAGCTCTGCCCACCCCCCTTCTGAAACAGATGTTTCCAAGGCTCTGACTTGCCAAAACCTCACGTGAATCCTTCAGAATTAACAAGACCTTAGTATAAGGCTGTGTCAAGAAGAATACTCAACTGTGAATGTACTCCCATTCAATTAGATACAAAGTAAAGCTCCCTTTATATTGTCCCATCAAAGCTGGTAGAGGAAGAGATGACAGACAATAAAGACTGATTCAACATGATGAACTAACATGTGGGTAAGGTGCTGACTGACAGTGAGAGGACGACTAACAGGTTTCGATGAAATGTGAGGAACAACATTAATATGCTCAGAGAGCGCTAATAACATGGAATTTGCTGTTCACAAGAATAGGAAGTGGAAGAAATTATTTCAAAAGGAAATTGGATGGACACTTGGAGATCCAGTGGGGTGTGGAGCTGACTAGAATGCTCTGCCTAGAGCTGTGACAGACCCAGTGGGCTGAATGGCCTCCTCTTATGACACAAATGACTGATGTTTGCTGACTCTAAAAGTGATGGTGTTTCAGATTTCCCCTGTTCTGAACTCACCTCTTGCAGATTTCCTGAGTCATTGTCACTGTATTCCCTCAGACCTGTTGACAAGGAAGAAAGAATCAGTTTAACTCTTGGGTATAACAGAAGAGTGTAGAACCCACAGCTTCATCCTGGAGCCTTGAGCATGTGATCAGCTGAGTCTGAGGTACGGAGACAGGCTCCACAGAGGTTAATGCTATAATTCTAGCTGGCTGGTGAAAAGCTCCCATGTGGCAATGCATCACACCTTGAAGTCACATTGAATCTCACCCAGTCCAGCTAGGATCAGATGCAGAGTAAAGCTCCCTCGACATTGTCTCTATCAAACACTTCCAGACAGGTACAATACATAGTTAGGTACACAGTAAAACTACCAATAATTATCCCAACCAGCATTCTCTGTGCAGTGACTGCATAGGTTATATACAAAATAAAACACCCTTTGCACTGCCCCATTAAACACTCCCAGTGCAAATGCAGCACCAGGTGAGGTCCAAAGTAAGACTCTGTGTATACTATTCCATTAAACAATTCCAGAAAAGAAATGGGGTGAGATACAAAATAAAGCTGCCTTTACGCTATCCCATCAAGCACTCCCAGTGCAGATATAGCACGGGATGAGATACAGAGTAAAACTCTATTTCCACTATTCCATCAAACACTCCCAGTGCAGGTACAACCCAGTGCAGGTACAACATGGGGTGAGACACAACGTAAAACTCCATTTACACTATCCTAGCTGGTGCAGCACGATCAATGCCAACCTCAGAAAAGGAGGACTCTTGACTGCACCATTGCAGCACCATTCCATTGCCTGTACCAGCCACTCTAGACATAGTGGTGAGGGTTACCAACTAGCACCAATGTAGAAGCAGATGTCTTGATATTAAGAGCTAGATTAAAATCATCCAATCTCACATCATCGCCAGGCATTGTAACTGCACTATGTATGAGTTTCCCTTCACTTTAGCTATTTATACAGAGTAGGAGTGGAAGTAGACATAAATTATTAGAGCTCTCAAGTGTATAGACAGTACCATTCTTAAGTTGTTCAGCAGCTTCTAGATCTCTGATGGCATCATTGAGGCTGGATCTGGGCATCACAGCTGGTGGGTTCCATAGGAGGAAATTATTGTCCAAGCTTTGCAATTCATCCAGATTTAAAACCTGATTTTCCTCACTGGATGCTGGAAAAGAATCATTTGAGCATTAGAAAATCAGAATGCTAGGAAACCTAAAACCATGTGGCTCCAGATCTCACATGAGGCAGAGTCTACCTGTGAACATTTTGTTTCAGGCTACCAGTCAGAACACCAAGTCCCTTCACCTAGCTCATTATAAAACCTGTAAAAGGATTTCCTCTTATATCATCTTAATATTGATATTTTATAGCCCTCAATTCCCTAATCAATGGATACCAGCTCCTTAATTGAAGGAGAAAGTCCTGAGGATGCTGTAAATCCGAAAAAAAAGCAGACGGTGGCAAAAATACTCTTCAAGCCTGGGGGCATCTGGTGAGAGAGAATAGCAGAGTGAATATTTCAGATCATAAGGTTCTGATGAAAGATCATCAACCTGAAACTTTAACGTCATATGCTTTCATTCTTAAACCCTATTCCAAATCAAAAACAAAAGGGACACAAACAAAAATAAAAAAAAAACACTTTGACCAAAGCTGTACTTATAATTCTGGTAGCTTAAAAGAAGGAAATTCCACTCTCACCATAAACTACATTCTGCAATGACCTTGTAAGAACAGGGTTTGAAATCACCGACCTGTATTTTTACCTTCATTTGGTCGATGTAAATGGCTTAGTAATTTAATCTTAGCAACCAAACTCTGCTCAGCCTGAAAACTATTATTACAGTAAATTACACAGAGACACAAAAGAAAACAGAATGTGAGAGAAGCTTTATCTGAAACCAGATTGTTTTCAGAACCAGATCCCAAGCAAAACCTAAATTAAGCATGTCAATTTCATCCTTTTTGTGAATTTTGCACACATTAAAAGCACCAAAAATGTTATTGCTTAATTCAATAATAAACTCCAGACTTAATTAACTCATATACAATAAACAATTATCAGCTATAACACAATAATACAGAAATAATAAAAGTGGCATTTAAGAAGCACCTTTCATAATCTCAAAGTTTGAAGTGTTTTACAGTCAAGTAACTGCTTTCTGGAGTGTAGTCACTTTTCAAATGCAGGAAATGCTGCATTCAGTTGGTGCACAGAACAGCTGACAAACGGCAATGAGATGATAATAACCAGGCAATTTGTTTTAGCAGTTTTGCTTGAGGAATGACTATTGTTCAAAACACTATAGAGAACTTTCCTGATGAGGCTGAGATCATTAAACATTAACTTGAGAGAGTAGAAAGCTTTTGTTTAACATCTTGTGTTAAAAAAAAGACAGCACCTAAATTTTGCACTGCAGTACTTTTTATAATGCACCATTTCTATATATTGACACATGGAGGTAAGTGAGAAATGATAGTGACACTGGATAAGGTTCAGTTGAGTCTGGCTTGTACCTCATGAATCCACCTCCCCTCCTCTTTCTCCCTGCTTACCTGTTTTGTACATGGAGTCTGCAACAGGCACAGCAAAGACACAGGATCCACTGAGAAGCAAGACACCAGCTACAAGTACCAAGGACAACATGATTCAAAAGCTTCTGCCAGTTGCAAGAGGAAAGAAGACCAAAAGAAAGCAGAGGTGTACATCTAACACTGAACACACACACACACCTTTATATATCCTTTCTCCCCACAAACAACATTACTCGATCAATAAAATATCATTTTATTACCTTGAGATGTTAAATCCAATCAACACTTCATTCTGACTCCGTTTCAAGGATAGCGTAAGAAAGCAGATGGGACACAGATTTATTGCCCATCACCAACAGTCAAAAATAATAAACACATCAAATTCACTCCTCTACATCAACTGCCCCTTTCAAGATTAATTTATCATTCACAGCAGAGTGACGCAAATGTATCCAACAAGTTTTGACATGAAATATAGTTAGTCTTGAATTAATTAATGGTTTATTTTCTACAAAAAAATTGCAGATGTTGCATTGAAAATCTCTTAAAGAGCCCTTTCCTGCCGTACTTCCCTTTCATTAATCTTTTATATACAAGTTTAATAAAACTCCATTCTCCCATATTATTCAAATAGTTTTTGCATCTAAGAATGCCAGCACTCTTGTGGGCGGCACGGTGGCACAGTGGTTAGCACTGCTGCCTCACAGTTTGCACGTTCTCCCCGTGTCTGCGTGGGTTTCCTCCGGGTGCTCCGGTTTCCTCCCACCATCCAAAGATGTGCAGGGTCAGGTGAATTGGCCATGCTAAATTGCCTGTAGTGTTAGGTAAGGGGTAAATGTCGGGGTATGGGTGGGTTTCGCTTCGGCGGGTCGGTGTGGACTTGTTGGGCCGAAGGGCCTGTTTCCACACTGTAATCTAATCTAATCTAATCTAATCTAATCTAATCACTCCACATGGGCTTCTTCATCGCATTCTACCAACATATCATCCTTCTCCTTTCTCCCTCATGTCATTATCTACCTTCCCCTTAAAAGCATATACACTATTTGCCCCAGCCACCTTCTGTGGTGGTCACTTCTGTACCATACCCACTCTTCAGGTAAAGACATTTCTCTCAAATTCCTTATTGTTATTTATTATTGACTATCTTATATTTACACTCCGTAATTTTGCACTCATGTTCAAGTGGAAATATGCCTATCCTACCAAATGTTTTTTATAATGTTAAAGACCTCCTTTTGATCACCACTAAGAATTCTCTATTTTATAGAAAGAGTCCAGACCGTTCAGTCTTTCCGGATGGTTAAACCTGCTCAATTCTGGCATCAACCAGGGAAATCTTTTTTTTTTTGCCCCTTCTCCAGCACCTCTAAATCTTTTTTATAATATGGAGAATGGAAATGTGCATGTCTCCAAATGGGATCTGACCAAGTTCAAAAATGTTGACATGTCCTCACTGCATTCTCATTCTCCCAGAAACGGATCCAAGGGCTTTCATTGTATTTTGTATCACTTTGTTATCCGGTATTACTAGTAAGACTGATTTGTGATTCTGTACCTCAACGTCCTTTTACTCTTCAACACAATTTAGCGCAGATTGTGGATGAAGCCTGGCATAATTCTAGTCTGTGACGCTCAGTTTCATATTAAACTGCTCTGGCCTGGGAAATCAATTTAGGTTATCGCGTATGCGTTTATGTGCCATAACTCAGCTTCATCATGTAATTCAGTCACTTAAAAAATAAATTAAGCTAAAACTGAAACATATACAGAAGAAAGATGTAAAATAGTCAACCAACAGTCAGTAAAGTTTAATTTGTGTGACCTTTACAGCCGGTTGCTTGTTTCTCAGCCTAATTATCTTTTGTATCTTCTAATAAAATACAAAGTAGATGCATCTAGCCACACCTGTGCCTGTGTGTCTAAGCTCATAATTCTGCAGCCATACAGAGTAATAAATATGTAGCATTGGTGTAAATAGATGATCTTTAGATTGCATGTCCTGTAATAACTACACTAAAATGGAACCTATAAATGACGTCAGAAGAAAATTGAAATGAGAAGTAAAAGGAACATACAATGTGACTTATTGTGAAGCCTGTAACTCATGGGGCTAACCACAAGGGTGAATGAATCTATGTGTTGTCACTGGTGGACAAAGAAACTGACCCTTTCACTATTTGCATGGTTCTTGCCGGTGAAAAAAAAATGTTATCTTCATGTCTTGTCACTTAGTTTCTCCTTGTCTCTTGAAGGAACAGGATTCAGAAGAGTTCGATAGATGTGGGTAACCACTGGTAATCTCAGTCACAGCTGGCAATTGCTCCTATTCTTCTTTTAGACAGGACCAGGTACATGGGCATCACTGGCAAGTGGTCCAAACTGCTGTACATATCTGAGTGATTTGCTAAGCCTACTAGAAAAGCCAACAAAAGCTGTCAGCTTAGCTTTCAATCTCCAGCAGTCTGCTTTCACATGCCCTGTTTTGTGGTTAAAGTAATATGTTGACCTTGTTGAATCATGTCTATCCTTTATACTGTCTTCTTTACTACTCTGAGAAGCAACTGCCTTTTCAGTTCTAATACCCACATCATGGTCATTAGCATTCTTTCACAGCCTCATCAATTTCGATTATCTCTCCAGCTTCTCTGTGGGCTTACAAACCTTTGCTGCCCTCTGTGTTTGTGGGATAGTTCATAACTCTCAATCCAAAGGGATTTTATAAATACATTAAGGACAAAAGGGTAATGAGAGACAGAACAGGGCCCCTCAAAGATCAGCAAGGCATTCTATGTGTGGAACCGCAAGAGATGGGGGAGATACTAAACCAATATTTTGCATCAGTGTTTACTCTGGAGAAGGACATGGAAGATATAGAATGTGGGGAAACAGATGGTGGCGTCTTGAAACATGTCCATATTACAGAGGAGGAGTTTTTGCTGAATGTCTTAAATGCATAAAGGAAGATAAATCCCCAGGCCCTGATCAGGTGTACCCGAGAACTCTGTGGGAGGCTAGGGAAGTGATTGCTGGGCCTCTTGCTGAGATATTTGTATCATCAATAATCACAGGTGAAGTGCCGGAAGACTGGAGGTTGGCAAACGTGGTGCCACTGTTTAAGAAAGGTGGTAAGGACAAACCAGGGAACAATAGACCATTGAGCCTGATGTTGGTGGTGAGCAAGTTGTTGGATGGAATCCTGAAGGATAGGAATTTACATGTATTTGGAAAGGTAAGGACTGATTAGGGATAGTCAACATGGTTTTGTGCGTGGGAAATCATGTCTCACAAACTTGATTGAGTTTTTAAAGAAGTAACAAAGAGGATTGATGAGGCAGAGCAGTTGACGTGATTGATATGGACTTCAGTAAGGTCTTCAACAAGGTTCCTCATGGTAGACTGGTTAGAAAGTTTAGATCACATGGAATACAGGGAGAACTAGCCATTTGGATATAGAATTGGCTCGAAGGTAGAAGATAGAGGGTGGTGGTGGAGAGTTGCTTTTCAGACTGGAAGCCTGTGACCAGTGCTGTGCCACGAGGGTCGGTGCTGTGTCCACTGCTTTTCATCATTTATATAAATGATTTGGATGTGAACATAGGAGGCACAGTTAGTAAGTTTGTATATGACACCAAAATTGGAGGCGTAGTGGACAGCGAAGAAGGTTACCTCAGAGTACAACGGGATCTTGATCAGTAAAATGGGTCAATGTGCTGAGGAATGGCAGATGGAGTTTAATTTAGATAAATGTGAGGTGCTGCATTTTGGAAAGGCAAATCAGGGCAGGACGTATAAACTTAATGGTAAGGTCCTGGGGAGTGTTGCTCAACAAAGAGACCTTGGAGTGCAGGTTCATAGTTCCTTGAAAGTGGAGTCACAGGTAGACAGGATAGTGAAGAAGGTGATTGGTATGCTTTCCTTTATTGGTCAGAGTATTGAGTACAGGAGTTGGAGGTCATGTTGCAGCTGAACAGGACATTGGTTAGGCCACTTTTGGAATATTGTATGCAATTCTGGTCTCCTTCCTATCAAAAGGATTTGTGAAACTTGAAAGAGCTCAGAAAAGATTTACAAGGACGTTGCCAGGGTTGGAAGGTTTCAGCTATCAGAAGAGGCTGAATAGGCTGGGGCTGTTTTCCCTGGAGCGTCAAAGGCTGAGGGGTGACCTTATAAAGGTTTATAAAATCATGAAGGGCATGGATAGGATAAATAGACAAGGTCTTTTCCCTGGGATGGGGGAGTCCAGAACAAGAAAACATAGGTTCAGGGTGAGAGGGGAAAGGTTTAAAAGAGACTTAAGGTGCAACCTTTTCATGCAGAGGATAGTGCTTGTATGGAATGCACTGCCAGTGGAAGTGATGGAGCATGGTACAAGTACAACATTTAAAAGGCATCTGAATGGGTATATGAATAGGGAGGGTGTAGAAGGATATGGGCCAAGTATTAGCAAATGGGAATAAATTAATTGAGGATACTGGTTGGCGTGGAAGAATTGGATCGAAGGACCTGGTTCCTTGCTGTACATCTCTCTGACTCTACGAAGAACACTTTCCAAGCTTTTCAAAATTTGGAGGAAGCTCCATCACCATCAATCAAACACCATCAATCAGACACCATCAATCAATACCATCAATCAATACCATCAATCAAACACCATCAATCAAACACCATCAATCAGACACCATCAATCAATACCATCAATCAGACACCATCAATCAAACACCATCAATCAGTACCATCAATCAGACACCATCAATCAAACACCATCAATCAGACACCATCAATCAATACCATCAATCAATACCATCAATCAATACCATCAATCAAACACCATCAATCAAACACCATCAATCAATCAAACACCATCAATCAAACACCATCAATCAGACACCATCAATCAAACATCATCAATCAGTACCATCAATCAAATACCATCAATCAATCAAACACCATCAATCAGACACCATCAATCAAACACCATCAATCAAACACCATCAATCAGACACCATCAATCAATACCATCAATCAATACCATCAATCAAACACCATCAATCAAACACCATCAATCAGACACCATCAATCAAACACCATCAATCAAACACCATCAATCAGTACCATCAATGAAATACCATCAATCAATACATCAATCAAACACCATCAATCAGACACCAACAATCAGACACCATCAATCAAACACCATCAATCAATACCATCAATCAGACATCATCAATCAGGCACCACTAATCAATACCATCAATCAAACACCATCAATCAGACACCATCAATCAATACCATCTATCAAACACCATCAATCAATACTATCAATCAAATACCATCAATCAAACACCATCAATCAATACTATCAATCAAATACCATCAATCAAACACCATCAATCAATACCCATCAATCAAACACCATTTCCTTTCCTCAGCAAATTCCACAGAAGTCCAATTCTGTCACTTCCTAGGATTTCTAAACTATTGTCTGTAATTTTCTGGGTCGAACACTTTTGTATTATGCAATACTACCTTAACTGTATTACAATCTGCAGACTAGTTATCTGAAAAAATTGAATAAGTCTCCAATAATTTTCCTACCAAAACACTTTGAATTGATTTGCCCACTTTTTTATGCCACTGTAATTCATAAAAACGTTTTATTTGAAATAAAATAAATTTCAACTATATCCTGACTGACATTAGCCACTGGGGGAATAGTTCAGGAGGTAAACCTGACAAAGTTAAAAATCACACTACACCAGGTTATAGTCCAACAGGTTTATTTGGAAGGACTAGCTTTCGGAGCGCTGCTCCTTCAGGTGATTGTGGAGAATAAGATCGTAAGACACAAAATTTATAGCAAACGTTTACAATGTGAGATAACTTAAATTATATAATGAAAAAGACCTGGATTGTTTGTTAAGTCTCTCATCTTTTAGAATGAACATGTTGGTTTCAGTTCTTTCATATACTGAACTGAACTGAACTGAAACCAACATGCCCATTCTAAAAGATGACAGACTTAACAAACAATCCAGGTCTTTTTCATTATATAATTTCAGTTACCTCACATTGTACACTTTTGCTATAAATTCCATGCCTTACGATCTTATACTCCACAACCACCTGATGAAGGCGCAGCGCTCCAAAAGCTAGTGCTTCCAAATAAACCTGTTGGACTATAACCTGGTGTAGTGTGATTTTTAACTTTGTCCATCCCAGTCCAACAGCAGCATCTCCAAATCATAAACCTGACAGATTGTCAAATCTGTCACCTCCTCCCTGCTTTTGTGATTAAATATCCTTACATGCAGTTCAAAATTTCTAGTTTCCCTCTCTTTTGCATAGAAAAGGCCTTCCCTTCCCCTTACTCTTTGAAATTCTAATTGAAGTCTTCACATTTCCTTTATTCTTCTTGCTTTCTCTCCTCTTTCAAGTTCAACTTAGTATTTCTTTTCTATCTTTTCCAAGTTCAGATATTTCATTCGTGACTGAATTGTAGCCAGTTATCTGGATTACCCTTAACTTCCTCAAGATTAAAATGTTAACACCTTAATTATTTTCAGCTTCTTAGCACAAACATTTAAATCCTTTTCTATTTTTCTGCCACCGCCTTTAAATTACTATGATTAATTGTTGAAAAACAACCACAGACAACTCCTGTCTTTCAAGGAAAGCTTCAGCAATAGATATAGGTATTTTAATGTTTCTAAACTAAAGGTCACTGTGAAATCTTGTTTGCTATGAATCCCTTTAGAGATTGATAACTTTATAAAACGGTGTAGCTGAACAGACAACATGATCAAAGTTACACATTTTAAGATTTTTACTGCAACAAGTACATTGATAGCACTATTGACTAAACACTTTTTGGACAACCAATTACTTAAAATATATGATAATTAAAGTAAGACAAGAACTTCAACTATCTAAAATCCCACTATCAGATATGTCTTGCACTGTCCTTTAAATTGGCATTCAGTTCTTCCAGAATCAGTCCAAAATGCTTCTTAGCTCCCAAGGATTTATTTTGATCTTCTCCCTTCCCAGCGTAGCAACTTCTAACCCCAGAACTGTATTCCATGTTGAAAGATTTACCGGAGATCCTTTATCTAGCTCAAGCTAAGCAAGTCAACCTGATTTTAACCCCTCACAGATTATCAATATGAATGTGAGTTTATGGTACAGTGAACTATAGCCAAATTGTCCAGCAGCTGAAGTGATCCAGTAATGATCATTAGCCTATTTCATGATGAGGAGGTGCCAGTGTTGGACTGGGGTGGACAAAGTTAAAAATCACACAACACCAGGTTATAGTCCCACAGGTTTATTTGGAAGCACTAGCTTTTGGAGTGCTGCTCCTTCATCAGGTAGTTAGTGGGGCAGGATCATAAGAATCAAACTTGGATTGCTGTAAGTTCTGTGTCTTATGATCCCTCCCCAATAGCTACCTAATGAAGGAGCGGCGCTCAGAAAGCTAGTACTTCCAAATAAACCTGTTGGACTATAATCTGGCGTTGTGTGATTTTTAACTTAGCCTATTTCAGACAGAGTGGTATTACAACTGAGTCCAACATCTACCTGTGAGCATTTCTAGCAAGAAACATTCGAGGACTGGAAATTGAACCCAGTGATATTAGGTCAGCAACAACAATAGCTTATATTTATATTGCATTTTTAAAAATTATTTCATGGGACTTAATCTCTAGCCAGACTGTCGTTTGTTCCCCAACAGTGACAGAAAAGAAATGGTGACACACTTCCAAGTCAAGATGCTGATGACTTGCAGGGGAGTTCAGCAAATGTCTCAAGAAGCTCCTCATGAGTGTTATTGTACAAGATTTGACAGTGGGATATGAGGACTGGTGACTATAAACTTTATCAAAGAGGTAGGCTTTAAAAGATGGTTATGAAGGATGAGGCTGAGAAGTTTAGGCAGTGAATTCTAGGGCATTGAGTCTCTGTCTTCAGCTGCCAAAAGCAAAGTGATTAAAATCAGAGGTATCCAGGAGGTTAGAATTGGAGAATCACAGAGACCTCAGACAGTTTCAGAGATGGGCAGAAGCAAGGCCATTAAAATCAAGCAATGAGAAATTTAAAATAGAATTGTTGCTGGATTGAATGTCAAAGTAGGTCACTGAGCATGGGGTAATATCCTGGGTTAACGGGACTTGGTGTTATTAAAATATGGATAATACTGTTTTGGATGAGCTCAGATTCATGGAAGATGGAAGATGTAGTGGAGGACAATAGCATCGACAAGGTTGAGGAAAAAGGTCATTAATCAGAGTCAGAGTCACTGAGGATATAATCTGCAACTGTCATAAAGTCCATTTCATCCTTTAAAACTTACCTCTTTGACCAAGTTTATGGCAGAAGAGGAAGCTGGATTGAAAGAGTTCACACATGGAGGTGTGGGAAAGATGTGCACAGATTTTAAAGAATTTGTTTGATGGATAATCCATCTGATGTCCCACGTGATAACAGGGAATGCTGTGTAAGAACAAAATTGTAGAAGTTTTCCTGCTCTTTCCAAAAATCAACTGTTCACTATTCTGCTCATTGGGGAAGTAATAATTGTAACATTATTGAATCTGAGTCCAACATCAGGACGAAATGGGCACAAGGTGGTGCTGTTCACTCTTTCTGAACGCAACTGAATATTAAGATTTAACACCTCTCATTGCAGGTTTGTTCATGTTTCAATATACCACAAATCAGGGGGAAGGCTGTCATTTTTCTCAGGGCCACGTGTCTGTCTTTTTGTGGCCTTAAGACTTTGGAAAGGACTGTTCCTAAACCAGTTGCCTCATTGAAGAAATGGGGTTTAAAGAGAATGTCAATTTAATTTTCATTGTTGACTCAAGATGTACAGTGGGGCCCAAGCCCTTCCTTTCCCTCACCTATCACCTCCCAACCCCTTCCTTTCACTTCACAGGAGCTGTCTATTTTAAACTGACAGGATCATTTTTTAAAATTGTCATGGCTGCTATCAAACTTACTCCCAGAGCCAGAGAATCCAGATATTGTGAAAATCTCTCTTTGCTTCCTAGCTGACCTTGCACCTACTCCACTCTGGAAATTTGAGCTCATTCACTCTGACTGCCTGATTTCTAATTCACATTAAGTCCTATTCACACATCAACGGTGTGCTTGCTATCCTACACTGGTTCAAGTGTAAAATTCTCATCTTTATTTTCAAATTTTTCCCTGGTCTTGACCCTGTCAGTGTAACCTCTTCAGGCTCTACAGACCCTCATGATCTGCAGATCTCCAATACTGACCTCCTTTCCATCTCACATTTTGGGAATCTCCTGTGAAACATCTCACCGATTCATTGCCTGCTCTAAGGTCACCGGACATAGCTTGTTGTTGCTTTCTGTAGGGAATTTTACTACACTCATGGTACTGCGTTAATTTTAAGTTGGGACTGCTGTCGAATATTGGGCAGGTTTCAAAAGATCTTTATGTCTGTTTAGCAGTCTGGCCAGGCCAGGCCTCAGATGTGTAGCTGTTTGTGAAGCTGACAGTCAGCCTTGTGTTCATACTCTCTGGCCTTGCTCCCTCCCATCACCATGTGCAGATGTGTGGACAGGATTTTGACTGTGGTTTGGCAGTGCCTGCGCTCCGTAGTTCCAAAGACAACAGCTGCTGGAATCAGAGGTGGAGCATCAACAGAGACAGAGAGAAAGAAAGAGGCAGGCTGAGGAACAAACAAACAGAGAGAGAAAAAAAAACAGGGAGAGTGAGAAACAAACAGAGAGAGAGAAACAGGGAGAGTGAGGAACAAACAGAGAGAGAGAAAAAAAACAGGGAGAGTGAGAAACAAACAGAGAGAGAGAGAAACAGGGAGGGTGAGGAACAGAGAGAGAGAGAAAAAACAGGGAGAGTGAGGAACAAAGAGAGAAAAAAAACAGGGAGAGTGAGAAACAGAGAGAGAGAAACAGGGAGGGTGAGGAACAGAGAGAGAGGAACAGGGAGGGTGAGGAACAGAGAGAGAAAAAAAAACAGGGAGAGTGAGGAACAAACAGAGAGAGACAGAAACAGGGAGGGTGAGGAACAGAGAGAGAAACAGGGAGAGTGAGGAACAAACAAATAACAGGGAGGGGGAGAGAGACAGGACAGAGAGGGCGAAGAACTAACAAAATAACGGAGAGGAGGTGGGGAACTAAGACACAATAACAGGGAGAGAGAGAGAGACAAAAACGGAGGGGGTAAGGAACTAACAGAGTGACAGGGAGGGAGAGAGAAACAGAGGCTGAGAAACTAAATGAGAAAGTAATAAAGAGAAGAGACATTGATGAACTAACAGAGCGACAATGTAACAGAGACAGAAACAGGAGGTTAAGAACCAACAGTCACCGAGGGAAGAGACCGAAAAGGAGAACAAACAGAGAGAAAACCCGAGAGGAGAGAGAAACAGCGAGAAAATAACAGAGAAGGGTGAGAGAAACTCAGAGAAATACCAAGAGAGACAGAAATGGAGAGGAACTAACAGGGAAAAGAGAAAACATAGAGGGAGGAAAATGAAGATGTGTTAAACTAACAGGGAGAGAGAGAGAGATGTAAAGAAGTTGCGCGGAGTGAGGGGAAGGGGTGGGAGCGGTGGTAAGGAAGGAGGAGAAAGAGAGAGTCTGTGTATGTGAAGGAATAAAGAGGGAAACGGAGTGAGTGAAGGGCTGAATTCAGAGAGAGGGACACAGAGCCAGGGTTGGTGGCAGAGGCAAGTTCGGCTCCCGAACCCTTCAGCAGAAACACTCCGGGAGTTAACACACACAGAGAGAGAGAGAGAATGAAGAGCCCGGTCTCGGAGCCGCCGGCGTTACTGTTATAGACGGAGCGAAACCGGACTCGATCCGAGAGTCAGCCCGTGACCAAAGAGCGTGGGGAGGGAGGTGGGGGGTGTTCTGAATTTACGCTTATTGCTAATGTTGCTGAGGAAGGCGGAATGGAAAATGTGGGTGTAGTTGGAGCCTGTATCCTGCACTGTGTGGACAGGGCAATGCAGTGAGCTGACTCACTGGCTCAGCCTGGCCATTGTCAGACATTATAGTTCACCCTCCCCACTGTGGAGTGCCACATCAGGACTAGGTGAGGGGCATTGTGCCTCCTCGTCACCTGAATCCTTGCTGCCTCTGGTGTCAATACATTCTCGGTGCATAGCTGCTCTCAATACCCCACCCCAGTTGGTTTTCCTAATTTGAGATTTTGAGCTGCAGGTATCAGCAAACGCCACACGCTGTCCCAGACATTTATTCCTTACTGTCTCAAAGTGAAGATTTGTTTATGAAGCCTCCGCCCTGAACATTCTTTTCCGCGCCTCAGATTTGTGGTACACCACCCATTTTTCCCTGCTTCCTACAGTCTGACTTTTTAAAAGCCATTCATTATTTCACCTGGCCAGATGTCATCTCGCTCCTTTACAACTCTTCAATCTTTGGCTTGTTCTGCAGCACCTTCTCCTCTCTGGCTTTATCAGTTTAATTTTAAAGTTTATCACTTAAAATTTTCTAGTGAGCTGCAAAACCTATCCCTGAACAGTTTGTCCATCATACAAGACATTTTTGTGTGTGTTTATTTTAAACAGCTAATTTATTTGGATGATCCTAATCCAGATTTGAAGGTCAAGTCTAAGCAGCAATGACTGAAATCGCAATCGATCAATCCAATTTACCTCGGGTGCGAGAAGGTGAGAAAGAGTTGAACTTTTCTGCATAGTTTAGTATACATTCCACATGAGTCTGTGTTTTTCTATTATTGCTTTAGCACTTTCAATTTGATTTATTGCCAAGTGCATCAATAACTTGTATTTATATAGCGCCTTTAATGCAATAAAGTGTCTCAGCTGCTTTATGAGATTGTAGATTACACAAAAACTGGCACCCAACCAGAATCATTAAGGCGAATGGACCAAGTTTTAGGACAAGAGATTTAAGGATGAACCTCGAGGAGATAAGACTTAGGAAAGGAATTCCAGAGTGGAGGGCCGAGCTGGATTGAGGTAGTTTGGAGATTAAGACCGGGAGGATTGAAAACATGTAAACAACCTCAGGAAAGTTGGATGCAGAAGTGTAGAACTTGTAGCTCATGAGGATAATTGTGGTGTTCATTGTGCAAATGAATGATGTATAGGATACACAGTGTTGACAAAAGCTGAATGGCCAACTGTCCCTAGCACCTTGTAAAGAGTTGGATGTAACTGAGTGAACAATTCATTGTTCTAATAAATTGTTAAAGAGGCTACACTACTGAATCCTCTTGAATTTGTGCTATTGTCCTGTTAGTTCCCTTTTTTATTCTCGGTCACAAATAGTATAGAGTAGTTTAACTGTACAGGCCAAACCAAACCAGAGATATCACAAAAACTTCACTCTATCTAACGGTGTGCTGTACCTGCTCTAGGGCCTGTTTGTTGACAATTGCAGCTGAATTTGGATAGCAGTGAAATTTGGATTAAATTATGCCAACTGGAGCAGTCACCCTAGCGCTTCTGCATGTTTTATTTTCACTGGAAATCTTGTAAGGAAAAAAAGGTCTGCAGTGCGAATAAAATATTTAATGTACTGATTCTCAGTTCGAGAGTAGGGTCCAGAATAAACAGATTCTGAACTGGCTCTAACTGCAGCCTTTTGTGCCCTGTTCTCAGAGTGGGGCTGTTCATTCAACAACAGGCAGTGGATGTAAACATCAATAAATGGTCAGCAAATGTTCTTCTGCAACAGCTATTTTATTTATAAAGTCAAAACTCCACAGTTGCTCACAATCCATTCTCCTAAAGACCGTCTCTTAAGAGGATCAGAATGAAAGGCTGATGTAAGAATTCTTTCTTAAATGAAGCAGGAAAGCTGTCAGTGCGATGGGAAACTTGGACTGTCCTTTTGAATTTATCCCTTGGGCCAGTTGTTACGATTCGCAAATGAAGGAAGCAGTTTTGATTTTGTCGGACTCACCACCTTGAAATCTGGTCTCCTTTACGCTTAGCTCCCACATTCTTTGGGGATGGTTTCTGCCTTCAACACTTTACCCACATGCTCCCTATCCTGTCTTTTTACATCCTTCCTGTCCTCCCTATCTCCTAGAATCGCTCTGCCCTTGGTATTCCTGTGACCCCTAAGCCTGTTCTGACCTGTTCTCCTCCTCTTCCCCACCTCCTCCCCACCCCCGTCGCCCTTAAGGCCTCTTTATCCTAACATAACATTTCCCCTCTTTCAAGACCTACCTGATTAAACAGGCTGTACTAACCCCTGTGGTCACATTGATATTGGAAATGGTAACTGTCACCGCTGGTGGGTGAGTATGGGGGAGTGGGGCATAACCCTAAAATTAGATCTGGGCCACTCACAATGACAATGAGAAACACGTCATGCAGAGGTGAATGAAAATCTGGCTGTCTCTCCTCGAAAATGCTGCTGACATTGGACAGGGTCAATTGAAAACAGTGGATTTTTGTTCGGTGAAGGATAAAGGGAAACTGAAAGGAGTTGTTGCAATTAAGATACAGACCTGTCATGAAAGAATTGGATCGCTGCCTTTTGCATCAGTAGTTCTTTTCATACTCCAGGTTGTCTCCTGTGAAACTGGAATATAGCATTATATTAGACATGGTGGTGCCACTGTTTAAGAAGGGTGGTAAAGGACTATAGACCGTTGGGCAAGTTGTTGGAGGGAATCCTGAGGGACAGGATCTACGTGTATTTGGAAAGGCAAGGACTGATTAGGGATAGTCAACATGGCTTTGTGCGTGGGAAATCATGCCTCACAAACTTGATTGAGTTTTTTGAAGAAGTAACAAAGAGGATTAATGAGGGCAGAGCAGTAGATGTGATCTATATGGACTTCAGTAAGGCGTTCGACAAGGCTCCCCATGGGAGACTGGTTAACAAGGTTAGATCTCATGGAATACAGGGAGAGCTAGTCATTTGGATACAGAACTGGCTCAAAGGTAGAAGACCGAGGATGGTGGTGGAGGGTTGTTTTTCAGACTGGAGGCCTGTGACCAGTGGAGTTCCACAAGATCAGTGCTGGGCCCTCTACTTTTTGTCATTTACATAAATGATTTGGATGCGAGCATAAGAGGTACAGTTAATACATTTGCAGATGACACCAAAATTGGAGGTGTAGTGGACAGCAAAGATGGTTACCTCAGATTACAACAGGATCTGGACCAGATGGACCAATGGGCTGAGAAGTGGCAGATGGAGTTTAATTCAGATAAATGCGAGGTGCTGCATTTTGGGAAAGCAAATCTTAGCAGGACTTATACACTTAATAGTAAGGTCGTAGGGAGTGTTGCTCAACAAAGAGACCTTGGAGTGCAGGTTCATAGCTCCTTGAAAGTGGAGTCGCAGGTAGTTAGGACAGTGAAGAAGGCATTTGGTAAGCTTTCCTTTATTGGTCAGAGTACTGAGTACAGGAGTTGGGAGGTAATGTTGTGGCTGTATAGGACATTTGTTAGGCCACTGTTGGAATATTGTGTGCAGTTCTGGTCTCCTTCCTATCGGAAAGATGTTGTGAAACTTGAAAGGGTTCAGAAAAGATTTACAAAGATGTTGCCAGGGTTGGAGGATTTGAGCTATAGGGAGAAGCTGAACAGGCTGGGGCTGTTTTTCCTGGATCGTTGGAGGCTGAGGGGTGACCTTATAGAGGTTTACAAAATCATGAGGGGCATGGATAGGATAAATAGACAAAGTCTTTTCCCTGGGGTCGGGGAGTCCAGAATTAGAGGGCATGGTTTAGGGTGAGGGGGGAAAGATATAAAAGAGGCCTAAGGGGTAACCTTTTCATGCAGAGGGTGGTACGTGTATGGAATGAGCTGCCAGAGAATGTGGTGGAGGTTGGTACAATTTAAGAGGCAAGTGAATGTGATATGAATAGGAAGGGTTTAGAGGGATATGGGCTGGGTGCTGGCAGGTGGAACTAGATTGGGTTGGGATATCTGGTCGGCATGGACAGGTTGGACCGAAGGGTCTGTTTCCATGCTGTACATCTCTATGACTCTATCTATGACTATCACACGAAACAACAAAGGAGTAGGCCGTTCAGTCCATTGGGCCTGGCTAACTCTTTGAAAGTATGATCCAATCGGCCTCATCTCTCTGCTCTTTCCCAATGGGTCTGATGATATTTACCCTTTCCCATTTATGCAGTTTCACCTTAAACAGTACAGTTGAATTTGTTTCCACCCACCCTTATACATTTGCATTGTTTATTGGGGGTCACAATGGAATTCTACTTCAAGGGGTATATGCACCCTACTGTTGGACATGTACCCATGTGCTCACGGGAGTAGATACAGATCAGTGTCGTCATCCCATGTCACTGCTAGTGTACCTCCTCACTCCATATGGCTGTGTTTGGGGAGTAGGGAAGCCTGTGTGTGCCGCCTTCTGGCAGAATAAAGCCATTCTATATCCTACTGTAACATAACGAGAAGAATAGGCCTAAATGACTGAGTTCTCCTCTTCCTCAGTATCCGTGCACTTGGGCTTCAGTCTGGGTTATGTTGTTGGTCATGGTAAGCCATCAAATGGAAGTTCACATCATAACCTAGCAGGTTGAAATTTAAAGTTCAGCTTTAAAAGTAAGTCATTAGAGAGAGATGACCAGTGATGGTTTAACCTAAGGGTCACCAAGCCTCAGCTGAGGGGACAGGTCGAGAAGCAGAGTCCTTCATGGTAACCTCAGCTGGAGTAAGAATTGAACCCACGCATCACTCTGCAAAGCAAACCAGCCTCTGGATCAGTGGTGCTGGAAGAGCACAATTTGCCTGTCCTCGGATGCTGCCTGAATTGCTGTGCTCTTCCAGCACCACTGATCCAGAATCTGGTTTCCAGCATCTGCAGTCATTGTTTTTACCTCCTAAAGCAAACCAGCCATCCAGCGAACTGAGCTAACTGACTGTTGGAAATCTGAAGTTGTCAAACTGTCAGTAAAATCCACCATGCTCACAAATGTTCTCACGAATAATCCCTGCCACCCTCACTAAGTCTAGGCCCGTACATGATCCTGTTCCCACATCACACCCACGTATTTGACTGTTAACTGCATCCTGAGGTGAGCTTTTAAGGCATGTGCTTGTATCAAACTTTCTCAGGGCAATTGGGAATGGACAGTTATTGCCAGTAATGCCCACATCCTGGGAATGGTTAACATTTTAAAAACATTCCCAGCTCCAAGTAAAGGTCTCTTTACTCTCTCGGTGGGCATTGGGCCTTGATTATAGACTACAGCTGCACTATCTCTTGTTTACTCATAATCCAAAGCCAACATGTTTGTATCCAAAGCTTATTGACAGCTGCATACTCACCTTCCAGCATCTAAAGGCAAACTAAAAGGAGTGGCTGTACCTCACCTACTAATTTAGGTCCCAGAACCACTCGCGCTTCAAAATAGTTGTTGAGGAAGCTTTGTCTCTTTAAATTGTTTTCTTTGCTATCCTTGTGAATGAGGTTCAACATGGGGATTTTGCACAGCTCTCCACCTGTTCAAATTCAGTCCATCCCCTAGAATCTGTCTTGCCGATTTGCTGGTGTCACTGGAAAGACCCGGATATCCTTGTAACCTTCTTTGTTCTGAAGAAGACTCCCCAGATTCTGAAGTCGGTCCACACACCTGCCTGGACCCTAGTACCACTCTTACAGGTCTCTGCATCCTGTCTAAGTGCTTGACACCTTTTCTGCAGTGTGGTGCCCAGGGTTGAACATAAATCACCAGTTCGTCCCCAGCTGGAGAATTAAGGAAGTCTGATTTAACGTACTTTCTAGAGCCATGGAAAAGCTCCAGCGCCTGAATGGCTCTTCCATTCACTGCTCCTGCAGCCCTTTCCCCTGTTTATAACATCCCTCAGACCCATTGATTTAATGTGTGTGTGTGTGTGTGTGTGTGGCTTTAATTCTGGACCCTGACAGCTCGGGGCCACCATGGCTTGGGGGATGTTGAAGTTAGCTAGTGAATCGTCTCCGGCTGCTACAGTCAACATTGGAGTGAATATATTTGTAATAACCTGAGCAGCTCATCATGCCCATGGTCCTCTATGTGTGCACGGGGGTTTCTGCATGGAATTTTGTGAATAACTTGTTGCTAATGTCAAACCGTCTGCAATCACAAGTCTCCCCACCCCCCATTTCACAGAGTTTGCATGTAGCTCTGCCTACAGCCCCATCTGTGAGGCATTAACATCTGAATGAGTTGCTGCACTCAGCCTGACATTCTCTGCTCCAAGATCAGCCATCTCTGTATCAAAGGGGGCTGAAGAAGGAGAGCTTATTTCTGTTTGCAAAGGGATGGTCCGTCCCATCTGTTCTTTTCGCAGCTGCAGAGTTCCTAAGCACACCGACTATTTTTTTCAATTGAGATGTGTTCTTGGAGTTTTCTTTAAAAAAAGGCGCAAGAACAGTCTTCATTTCTGAAGATTAATCGGAGATGTAGAGGTTTTTTTACATTGTCAGTCTAACACTTGATTCTGCTGTAAACCAGACACCTATTAGCTTTCTGTCACATGTGCTGGTAAGAGTTAGGTGCTCTCTTAAGAGAGGTTGATGCTGGTGAATGGACTGCTTTACATTTTCAGGCAGCTGGCTTCAGCATTGAGTATTCCCAGCTGAGATCAGAAAAAATGAAAGACTTGTATTTCTATAGCACCTGTTGCAATTGTAGGGTATCCCAAAGAGCTTTAGAGACAATGTCAAACTTCCTCACGCTGGGTCAGCCTTATACACACACAGCAGAATCTTATAGGGGCATGAATGACGTGGACTATGGTGAAAAACGTGGTAGAATCCTGAGAGATGTCCAATGAGGCTATACCCAATCTCAACATCAGGAACAACTTGCTGCATCTTTTAGCAAAGTTTCAGGCTTTGAGGTGAGATTCTCACCAGGCAGCACTAATTTAAGGGTGATTATGGTTTGTTAAAGTAACTGCAGGTATCACCTCGTTAATGTATACTTAACTTGGGTTTATTGTAGTCACATGCATCTAAGTACAGTGAAAGGTTTTGCTTTGTAAGCAGTGCAGACAGGTCATAGCAAACGAGGACATACTTTCTGCCATATCATCCACCGCGGGTAAACTAGAGAATTCTCAACATGGACGTCAGTGTGGGTCACCAGAGGACCTCCATGTTGGATACCAGCCATCAGTATCTCTGGGCATGTTCCATGCGCACCCACCATACACATCCCATGTTCATGGCCAACAGCACCTGACTAATGTGAGCCTTGAAGAGCCCTCCTGGCTTTTCTCTGACCCACTTACAGTATGTTTCTGCACTTCAGTGCTAAACCTGAGCACTGTAATACCATTGTAATGGTGCAGCAAAGACCATTGGCTGAGACCTGGATGGCACTGGTGCTGCTTTTCGGAAGAAGCTTGATGCTACTTGATGGATCGCAAAGTCATTTCTGAGGGCAGTTAAGTATCACCCACGTTGATGTGGGACTGGAGTCACATAGGGATACACTGGCTCCTTCGCATTAGCAGCTGCTGAGTTTTTAATAACAAACTGGCAGTAATACCAGAGTTTCATTTTCCTGATATTCTTATATTTTTAACGAAATTAGATTTCTCATTGTCATGGTGGGAATTGGGAATGCCTTCTCTATATTTTATTTAACATCCATTCAGAGGATGAGGGTGTCGCTGCCTGGGCCAGCATTTATTGCCCATCCCTAGGTGAGAATGTGTGCTGAGCTGCCTCTTGCACCCCCTGAATCGGGTAGACCCACAATGTTGATAATGAGGCAGTTCCAGGATTTTGACCCAGCAACACTGATGGAATGGTGATATAGTTCCAAGCCAGGATGGTGAGTGACTTCGAGGGGATCTTGTAGGTGTTGATGTTCCTATCTATCTGCTGTCTTTGTTGTTCTAGATGGTGGTTACCATGGGTTAGGATGATGTTGTCTAAGGAACCTCAATGAATTTCGACAGTGCATCTTGTAGTTGGTGCACACTGCTCCTGCTGAGCATTGGTGCTCAAGGGTGTGACTGACTGTGGATATGGTGTCAGGCCTCTTGTGTGTTGTTAGAGCTGTACTCATCAAATGTGTAGGCAGTGTTTGTCGTGGTCTCGACTTCTACCATGTAGATGGTGGACAGGTTTTGGGGAGTCAAGAGGCAAGTTACTTGCTACAGGATTCTTAGCCTTTGACTTGCTCTCGTAGCCACAGTATGGCTAGTCTAGATCAGTTCCTGGTCAGTGGTAACCCTGGGGTGTTGATAATGGAAGATTCAGTGATGGTGATGCTATTGAATGTCAAGGGAGGATGGTTAGATTCCCTCTTATTGGAGGTAGTGGTTGCCTACTATTTCTCTGGATTAGCAGAACCATTACACACTGTAACCACACCTTCCTGGTTGGGGTTGATAATTTACTGATCAGTAATAAATAGGTTGAAGCAACATACTGAGTGGGGAACCTGGGTGATAACTGCCTAAATCTTCTCTTCTATAGTATCTAACAACCATCAGTTAGCTCAAGTTCCTTGGGCCATTTATAACCATACAAGACAACACCCCTTCTTGGGTTCCCATTCATCTTGATATTTATGCAACCTTTTCCAGTGGCTCCTGTACCACTCTGAGACAGTATCTGTAACCTACAAGGTAGAACTACAACTAACTACTTGCTGATGGATTCCAGATTATGTAGGAGATTCAGAGCATATGAAATGGATGCAGTGTCACAATATTGTAAATGATGTGCATGCTTCATTCAAATATTCACTCACCTAATCGATGGCTGTTCTGAGTCTTGATGGGAGTGAGACTTCACTTGGACTTCTGAAAACTGAGTTGTTTTCAAACTTTCCATCAACATTGTGTCCCTTGGCAGAGACCAGAGCTCCTAAATGTCTCCATCTGTCTGTGTGGCTTTATTTTCCTCTGTTCTTTATCCATCTTTTCCGATGTGGTGGATGTACAGTGTGTATTTACAAGCAGCAATTACTGCACTGCACAGCTCCAGGAGAGAATAGTTTGAGGCTGTGGTTTGCTGACATATATTTTGAGTGACTGGCTGCAATATGTTGGGGAAGAATGGTTTTGAACACCTCGGGGCACTTCCTCCTTTCCATGGCTCATTTCCTTTACCCCATCCACTTGTCTCATCTCCCCATTATCTGCAACATCGCCCCCACCCTGGCTAATACTTTCTTTCCTCCCCAACCACACCACCCCATCTCCCCCCCCCCCCCCCCCCGTCTCCATTCCCAGCCTTGAGTCGCCATGTTGTTTGAGGTTTGGTCAGATGCTCAGTCGCTTGCTGCCCTGCTCCCACACTCTTGCAGTTGAGTCTCCCAGAGTTTGGCTGGAATTTACAGGCATTGAGATTCCTCTTTTCTTCCAATTTCCCTTTTTCCCTCCTTCCCTCCCTCCCAAAGTTGTTCCATGAGTTGAGGTCTCCTCTGCTTCTCCTTGTTCCTAGTCTATTCCTCACAGGCCAGGGTGTGACCATCCAGCCTTGTGGCACTCATTGCTACAGAGAGCTGTGGAGGCCAAGTCATTGAGTGTCTTTAAGACAGAAACAGGTTCTCAATTGTTAAGGGGATCACGGGTAATGGGGAAAGGTCAGGAGAATGGGATTGAGAAACATTATCAGCCATGATCAGATGGTGGAGCAGACACGATCGGCTGAATGGCCTAATATTGCTCCTATATCTTCATCTGTACCTCACCCAGTGGCCCCACACATTTCCTGGCAACAGTCTGTGATCAGAAGCCAGGAATCTGGCAGTTTATTTTTGTTGTGGGGTTTGCTGGGATGGCGAGCAGTGAGGGAATCTCCCGCCCTCTGCTCATTTAAACCTGGACACTTCAATCTGCAGGATCTGAGGCGAAGTTGGGATCTTTCTGTCCCATGAGGCCTGTTGTGTGTATTGGAAAATACACATGCATTCTGTCCCTGGGCCAGGAGCCAGGATTCCATTGTCGGACTAACTCTGACATCTCCTTGGCAACATGTACAATCCGGCCCCCACAGCCAGTCATTCTCTTGACCTGTCTGGGTAGTGGGCTGGGATCTGGACTGCACAGTCCCAAGTCTCGGACTGACACAAGTTGTTTTCTCAAGGGAGTGACCTTTGGCCTCGTGCTTCCAGTAGCTGCCTCCTGTTTGGCAGTTGCCGAGGGAGCAGGCGGATTACACGGGGAACATCCTCCAGCCTTATCCTGCAGCTGACTGAACTGTGTTTCCAGTGAATGAACAACCACCTCAGTCCTCACTGCATTAAAACAATGGGCAGCTGAGTTGTTGATGCCATAGGAACAAGAAGGGGGCCATTCAGCCCTTTGAGTGTGTTCTACCATCCAATTAGGTTATGGTTCCATCTGCCAATCATATTCCTTAATAGCTTTGTCAACAAAAGTCTCTCTCTCTCTCAATCTCCTACTTTAAATTATTCGAGGTACTCCCCTCCTCCACCGCACCCCACCACCCCTGAAAGAAAGACAGCTTTAAGGGAATGAGGCCTCAGGATTGATTTCTTGCTTTGTGCTGAGTACATCGTCATGGCGATAGGGCTGCAATTCAGACTCAACACCCGATGGGGTGAAATGGGACCTGCATATTTATAGCTCCTTTCACAATCTCGAGACGTTCCAAATGCCTTGCAGTCGGTGGAGTACATTTGCAGCCAAAGAGGAGGCAGCAAGATCCCACTGACTGTAAGGTGGTCATGATCAGATCAACTGTTTTAATGATGCTGTTGTTTATTGCGGACTTTAGCTAATTACTTCGGGAAAGATCAGTATTAGCTGGGTCAGCCTATTGTTTCACAGAATTATTACGGTGTAAAAGGAGACTATTCGGCCCATCGTGCCTGAGTCTATTATCTACTGCCAAACCCTTGCGTCTTCCCATATCCCTGGACACTACGGCTATCCAAAAGAAAGTCCAATACACTCTTGAATTCCTCAATAGAACCGGCCTCCTCCACATTTACATATCACTTTAAAATTAACCCCTCTCATTTGTGCTACTTTTACAAGTTGGAACAGCTTCATCTTATCTACTGGGCAGAGCGGTAGACATTGTCTATATAGACTTCAGTAAAGCATTGGATGAGATTCTGCATGGCAGAGTAGTTAGATCACTTGGGATTCAGGGCGAGTTTCGCAGTTGGATGCAAAATTGGTTTGAAGATCAGAGACAGAGGATGGTAGTAGAGGGTTGCTTTTTGGACTAGAGTCCCAGGACCAGTGGTGTGACACGAAGATCAGTGCTGGGTCTACTGCTTTAGTAAGTTTGTAGGTGACACTGAAGAAGGTTATCTCGGTACAATGGGACCTTAATCATATGGGCCATTGGGCTGAGGAGTGGCAGACGGGGAGTTTAATTTAGATAAATATGAGGTGCTGCATTTTGGGAAAGCAAATCAAGACAGGACTTGGACAGTAAGTGGGAAGGGCCTGGGGAGTGTTGCCGAACAGAGATCTAGGGGTACAGGTGCACTGCTTGAACGTGGAGTTGCAGGTAGATAGGGTGGTGAAGAAGGCGCATGCCTTCGTGGTCAGAACATCGGAGACTGAGAGGTGACTTACAATAGGGGTTTATAAAATCATGAGGGGTGTGAATGGGGTGAAGAGCTAAGGACTTTTTCCCAGGTAGGGGAAGTCCAAAACTAGAGGGTGTGGGTTTAAGGTGAGAGGGGAGAGATTTAAAAAGGACAAGAGGGGTAACTTTTTCACGCATGGACTGGTGCATGTATGGAACGAGCTGCCAGAGGAGGTGGTGGAGGTTGGTGCAATAACAACATTTAAAAGGCATCTGGATGGGTATACGAATAGGAAGGGTTTAGAAGGATATGGGCCAGGTGCTTGCAAATGGGACTGGGTCAGATTGGGATGTCTGGTTGGCATGGATGAGTTGGACCGGAGGGTCTGTTTCCATGTTGTATAACTCCATGACCCTACTGTGTTCAGCCTATTCATGAAAATCTCAATCACATCTCCTTTCACCTACCTTCTCTCCAGGGAGAACAGTCCCAATGTCTTCAATCTGTTCTCCACTCACTTTCTCATGTCTGGAACCATTCTCATATTTTGTTTCTGCACTCTCTCCAATGCCTTCACATCTTTCCTGTTGTACAGTACCCATGGCTGCACACAAGTCTCCTGTTCAAGTTCAGCATCTCCTTGCTGTCATACAGTATGCCCCTTTTGATAAAGTCAAGAGCACTGTGAGCTTTACTCTCTTCCCTCTGTCCTTCAATGATCTGTGCACAGGTACACCCAGAGCCCTCTTCTGCTATCCCCCTTTAGAAGGGAAACACTATTTTATGTCATCTTCCTGTGTTCTTCCAATCAAAGTACATCACCTCACCCTTCTCTGCATTCAGCCTCATCTGCCAGCAAGCCACTTCCTCCACTGACTTTTTGATGTTGAAAAGGGCTCTTTTGTAACCACAGGCAGAGCAAAGGGCCTGCTGTCCTTTTCTGTGGGATTTCCAATTTCTACCAGTTCAATAAAGACGGCTGGGCAGTGAAATCCTGGCTTCAGTATCTGATCCGTGTTGAGTTACTGCATCCTGCTGAGATGTGTTTTAATGGAATGTAGTACTTCTGGGTTTAGGATAGCAAAGAGACCGGGGAGAACAGAAATGGACCCAGCCACTGGATCTGTTAATTTGTGGTTTGTGAAGCATAATCAGGAAACTTGATACTAAGTTGATTAAGAGCTGAGGCCACACTGGTGCTGCTGTCTGTTATCAGCTGCATGGGGCTCTGGCTGCAGCCTCTCCACTGGGCCCTGCGTTGTTCATGGAACCAGCATGTGGATGGGGTAAAGTGCAAGCCTACCTCAGGGCAAAACCTGATTGGACTTGCCCTTCTAAGACAGGAAACACCCGTGAGATTAAAATGAGCACCCGATTGGAGCTCCCTGTGCTAGAATTCTGGTGTAATTTACTTACCAGCGAAATGCTACATGGGGCATCTGGCTATGCGCTGGGGGAGGGGGTGGTGAGGGAGGTCACTGGAGGGAGTGGCTGGGGGGGGGGGGGAGGGGAGGGGGTTATTGTTTCCAGTCCCACTTGCACCCTCCCAGTCATTGGGATGGTGCAGCCACAGCTGAGCAGAAAGCAATGTGTCAGGTGGAGAGAGCAGGTACTGCGCTTCACTCCTGCTGCTGCCTGAGGGATTTAGGTCCCAGTCACAAATCACTTTGACCGGTCGCTGTTAACAGCTTTCACTGAGGTCTGAGCCAGACTAAAAATAGCTGTTCCAGTCAAACGAGCCTTTTGTCTGACTGGGATGTTTAAACGGATACATTTCTTCTGACGTCATTGACAATAACGTCAGAAGTGTCTGCTTTTAATGACAGGAGCCATGTTTCATGTAGCAGTATCAATGCTAAAAAGGGGAATGTTTATATCCAGAAGACCCTTCCGTAAGAGCTTTCAAAATTTTTGAATTTTACAGAATACAAGGAGGTCATTCAGTGTTTGTGTTGTGTTTTGTGATTATTGCAATGTAGATTACAGTGCCCTCTCCACATTGTTGCCTTCCCTCAGTACTGCACCGGACTGTCAAGTGCTTGACTGATTATGTACTTGAATCTGAGACTGGGGATGGACAACCTTCTGGCTCAGGTAGAGGCTGAGTCGCACTGAGCAGGTGCAGTGTTTATCCTAGCCCAGCTCTTTTGTGCCACACAGTGTAACTCAACTGTTCAATTACACCCTCTGGGAAAATGCTGTCATTAGTGGCTGTGGTTCAGCTGTCTGGGCCCTGAGCTCTGCGGGAGCCTCCCTAAGTGTCTCCAACCCTCTCCCTGAAAGATACTCCCTGAAAGCCTGCCTCCTCACTCAAGCTCTCAGTTAACTGTCTGGACATCTTGTCATGCACATTCTTGTCCGTCCAGACTGTGAAGCACCTTGTGAGATTTCACGCCATCGAAGCTGCCGTTGATAGTTTGTGGAAGTCATCAACTACAGACTAAACATAGTTCCTGGGGGATGTTGTCTTTGTAAAACAGAGCACATTTTAAGCTGCTGTTTGTTTTGCATGAGACATAGTGCAGAGGCACAGGGTGTTGTAGTGTGCAGGGGAATGGCTCTTGGGTAAGAGGTTGCTTGGCCCTTTTGGGCTGTCTAGGTTCCCAGTTACTGGCGCCTGTTTAGTGGGCGTTTTCACCAACGATGTCTGTCTTGCCCATAACCATTTTTAATTCCGCTCTTGTGTTGCAGTGTGCCGTGGGTTTGCTGTCTTGGAGGATGGGGCGTTGGCACACAACCTTCAGGAACAAGAGAGTAAGTGGAAGCTGACCTTAGGGACTCGATCAAACACCTGAGCCTGGTTCAGTCACAGACGGGCAAATTGTTTACATCCAATTGCTCCTTGGCTGTCTTTTCGAGAGGCAGTGGGGTCAGGGCAAGGCCAAGCTGCGGGATTGACGTAGTCGGTGACGAATTCTGACCTCATCCAAAATGGGGGGCTTATGCCCCTGTCTGGGGGAGCTCAGAGGGAACAGGGCTTCAGGTTGCACTCACTACCCTTGGGCTCGGACCACTGACACAACTGGCAGCAATTCGGACTCAAGAATTCACTCTTGTTACGGTCGGAGCGTCTCAATGTTCATGGAGAAGGTTTGAAGCCATGAGGAAATTGAGGAGCATGTTAGGGAGGAGGGAATTGGAGGGGAAAAGGGGAAGGGGCAGGAAGGAGAGGGCACTGACTAGGAATACAGCTGAAGGCTGGTATCTTTTGGAGTGGCTGGGGGTAGGTGGTAGTCAGGGCTGGTGGAGGGGAGGAGGTGCGAGAGAGGGGCTGAGGAGCTGGGGCTGGATCAGCTTCCAGACTTGAGCAATAGAAGTGAGCTGGTGATTGGGATGGTGCAGACAGAGGGACAAGGTTGGCCAGGGAGGGATTCATTAAAGGAGTAGGCGAGTGGGTGGTGGAGGGGGAAGGGGATGTGTGACTGAGGACATTAGGTGAAATATCCTAATCTCCGTGAAATCCCCATAACCCTGGGTGAAGCAGGAATGTAAAACGTGTGGCCCACTGAGAATAGGACCCGTGTGCACGGAGGAAGGCAGAGTTTTCTGGAGTCAGCTTCTTTGATCAAGGGGTAAAGACGAAACCAAAGTTACTGTTACTGTGTAACTCCCCAGCGATGGGGAGAGTTGTATGTTGCTAACGAACGATGTCCTGTGTCGGTGCTCCCCAGTTGAACAGCACTACGCTTCAAACATTGAGAAGAACAAGTTGGTTCGGCAGGATGTCTGTGTAGCCAAAAAGCTGCAGGACGAAGAGGAGTTGGAGGCCAAACAGTACAGCCGGGAGCACCAGCAAGAGATGTACGTAAATCAGAGGGGAGGGAGTGAATACAGGAGGAGTGGGGTTTGGGGGTGTGGAGGAGCGAGTACAGGAAGGATTGGGTTTGGGGAGTGGGGGGGAAGTGAGTAGAGGAGGGGTAGGGCTTGGGTGCCAGGGGAGCGAGTAGAGATGGAGTAGGGTTTGAAGGGTGGGGGGGAGCGAGTAGAGGAGGGATAGGGTTTGAGGGGTGGGGGGGAGCGAGTAGAGGAGGGGTAGGGTTTAAGGGGTGGGAGGGAGCGAGTAGAGGAGGGGTAGGGTTTGAGGGGTGGGGGGAGCGAGTAGAGGAGGGATAGGGTTTGAGGGGTGGGGGGGGAGCGAGTAGAGGAGGGGTAGGGTTTGAGGGGTGGGGGGGAGCGAGTAGAGGAGGGGTAGGGTTTGAGGGGTGGGGGGGAGCGAGTAGAGGAGGGGTAGGGTTTGAGGGGTGGGGGGGAGCGAGTAGAGGAGGGGTAGGGTTTGAGGGGTGGGGGGGAGCGAGTAGAGGAGGGGTAGGGTTTGAGGGGTGGGGGGAGCGAGTAGAGGAGGGTTAGGGTTTGAGGGGTGGGGGGGAGCGAGTAGAGGAGGGGTAGGGTTTGAGGGGTGGGGGGGAGCGAGTAGAGGAGGGGTAGGGTTTGAGGGGTGGGGGGGAGCGAGTAGAGGAGGGGTAGGGTTTGAGGGGTGGGGGGGAGCGAGTAGAGGAGGGGTAGGGTTTGAGGGGTGGGGGGGAGCGAGTAGAGGAGGGGTAGGGTTTGAGGGGTGGGGGGGAGCGAGTAGAGGAGGGGTAGGGTTTGAGGGGTGGGGGGGAGCGAGTAGAGGAGGGGTAGGGTTTGAGGGGTGGGGGGGAGCGAGTAGAGGAGGGGTAGGGTTTGAGGGGTGGGGGGGAGCGAGTAGAGGAGGGGTAGGGTTTGAGGGGTGGGGGGGAGCGAGTAGAGGAGGGGTAGGGTTTGGGGAGGGGGTGCGGGGGAATAAGGGGGAACAGATTTTGAGGGTTGGACCAGGATACAGTGACGGAGCAAACCCCAACAACGGAGCTGTGTGGAGGGGCCTTTTTGGGGGGGGGGGGGGTCGCGAGTGGCAAAGAGCAGCTCCCAAGTAGGAGCGAGCAGAGTGGGGAGATTGGAGAAGGAGGAGCTGAGGATACAAGGGGCAATGATCCAACTGAAATGTGTGGAAAACACAAATCATGTTCAGGTGGCTTTTTGCTTAAGGAGAATAATATGTGAAATGATTTAATGAGAGCAGTATGAGGAACACCGTGATCTCCCCTTTGAGCCATGGCTTTACCTGAGTCATTGGGCCCGGTTCCCAGCCAAGACCAACATTACCCTCCTGCAGCTAATGGGCAGTGTAACTAATGCAGAACGATCAACTTCTGAATGCTACATCCTCTGGAGCTGAAACCATGCCCTGTTCTCTCCCTCAGGATCCAGTCAGTCTCTCTGTCTCCAGTCACACTCACCACCCCACCCCACCCCACCCTTCTGGTGATACTCCTTCACATCTGATCTGAGCAATGTCCAGACTTGGCAGCTTGTTCCATTACAGTGGAGCTACCAGACCCACCTTCACCTGCCCTGGACTCCTGCATATACAAACCCAGTGCCCAAAAGGTGTCTGTGTGTGTTGTATAGTGACAGGAACCTGTCTGTACAAAGTACGTGCATCCAACAGCAGACACAGCCCGGGGTGGGTATGTCAATTAGGGAGCAGCTTAAAAGGTGAGTTTACACACATCACATACATAGCAGTGAAAGTGGCTGTGATCTGTTTCTCCCATCCTTATTATTAATCTCTGTCACTGGGGAGACAGTGGCGTCGTCAAGATTAGAGTGGTGCTGGAAAAGCACAGCAGATCAGGCAGCATCCGAGGAGCTGGAAAATTGACATTTTGGGCAAAAGCCGTTCATCAGGAAGTTTAGATTACATTACTTAGTGTGGAAACAGGCCCTTTGGCCCAACAAGCCCACACCGACCCTCCGAAGAGCAACCCACCCAGACCCATTCCCCTACATTTACCCCTTCACCTAACACTACGGGCAATTTAGCATGGCCTATTCACCTGACCTGCACATTTTTGGAGTGTGGGAGGAAACCAGAGCACCCAGAGGAAACCCACGCAGACACAGGGAGAATGTGCAAACTCCACACAGACAGTTGCCTGAGGCGGGAATTGAACCCTGAGGCAGCAGTGCTAACCATTGTGCCACTATGCTGCCTGAAACATCGATTTTCCTGCTCCTTGGATGCTGTCTGACCTGCTGTGTTTTTCCAGCGCCACTCTAATCTCCAGCATCTGCAGTTCTCACTTTCTCACAGTGGAGTAATGCCAATGGGCTAGGAATCCAGAGGCCAAGGCCAATGCCACAGGTTCAAATACCACCACAGCAGCTGGCAGAATTTGGAACTTATTAATAAATCTGGAATATGAAGCTAGTATTCAGTAACGGTGACCATGACAACAATCCTCAATTGTGATAAAAGCCTATCTGGTTCACTAACCAGCCACCCTTACCTACATGACTGCAGACGCACAGACTGCATCGACTGAGTGAACCACAGCACGGTTCCAAGGGATGAGCAAGGTCCCAATTCCATACACAAGAATAGAGAGAAACTTGGTGCAAGCTGGAAATTGTTCCCATGTCATCGACCAGTAGGGTCCAGTCTATTGAGGGAGAGGGGGGAGGGGGGGATGCTTTCCAGGTGAGACTTAAGACCAAGGCACCATCTACTCCCTCCCATGGCACTGCAAGATCCCAGGATAATTTCCTGCTCATTGTCAGTTGCTGATGGTGAGACCTTGCTCTGTATAAATTAGCTGACACCTTTCTTCCATTACAATAGGAGCCAGGCTTTACATGTATTTACTTGGCTGGACAGCACTTTGGGCCATGCTGAGGATGTGAAAGGTGCTATTTAAGTGCAAGTCTTTCTTTTGTGAGGTAACTGTGTTGTTTTTGGGCAGTGAGGAGCTGGATTCACAATACGCCAAAGTTGTGCAAGAGGAGATTGAGAAGCACGTGGCAGAGAGCCTACAGCGGGAGGAGCAGGACAAGGTAGGCCTTATCTTTGGAGTATGGTGAATGTTTCCCATTTGCAGTTCCACTGGGCCTGAAACCGGTAACTGTGCTGGAACTCCCACTCCCAGGTGTTTCTGAAATGCCAGTGTATATCCAGGAGGGTGTTTTTACTCCCTCTTTATTCCCAGCCATGCCTCCTTCTGGCACTCAGTTCCATAAGCGTCAATAGCCCTTTCCCTTCAGTCGAGTCAGAGGTCTACAGTGTGGGGAACTGGCCCTACGGCCTAACTTGCTCATGCAGCCTGGTTTTCACAATTTTAACTGGTCCCACTTGCCTGCCAGGAGCTGGTCCTCATGTTTAAGACCAGGTAGACTCTGCAAGCTGTTGAAATAGTGATGTATGTTTGAATCCAATGATCATTTCCCTCATCATCCTTCAAAGTCCATGTATGCACACTCAGCTGCAGTTACTGAATAGTCATGGACTGGGTCCCCTGCTCCCTGGGCCTTGAGCTCAGTGCCCCACGGGGCCTGTTAAATGTTCAGCAGTTTAAGTCTCCACCACCTACTCCACCCTGTTAGAATCCATGGCATATCATGGCAACCAGTTTGAAGGAATGTGGTTAGTGCAAATCTGCTGCTTTTGGCCAGTTCCCTTAGAGTCAAACCTATCTCCTTATGTCACAAACTGGCCCGTATTAGCCCTAACTAGTCTAGACATGACTGAAATCCCATGAAAGTGGGATGAGCAACATGCGATGTAGTCACCTGTTCTTAGGGTTAAGTTATTCACTAATCAACAGCCCCAGTGGCTAGATGGAGTATCCAAAACCGAATGTCTGTCTTTCTGTCTCTGTCCAGCATTGGCTTAAGTCCTGTCTGTTTTCACCAGTGAGTGATGAGCTGACTGGACTGAAATCCAACTCCCTGAGCTCATTCCTTCACACACTTTCTGCCTCCAGATACAACTGTGCTGTATATTTGGGCCAGAATTGGACAGTTTGGAGTAGAGAAGTAGAACTAAAGCAGACTGATGTTTTCAGCTTTCAGACAGGTCAGGGTGCTCAGTGTTTAACTGCAACATGGGCTTTCAGCCGCAGGCAGGAAGCTTTAGTGCTGTGAGACACTGTTCTGATGAAATTTTAGACCAGTGATTTGGCTTTGTTAAATAATGGCTGAAGCTCTGGTCTGTTTTGCAGCGCGAGGGCAGTTTCCCTTGAGAGCTCAGTAGTGCAATTAGTACAACACTCCTTCATCACTGTTTCTGCTAAAAACCCCTTGGTTAACTTCTGAATGAGGTTGAGAGAGACATACAACTCATCCAATCTGTCTGTGATTGAAGTTGCTAAAATTCAGGGTATTCCTCTGATTTTGTTCGAGTTGTTGAACTGGCAGATACAGAATTAAACTCCGGCTCAGGTTTGTTTGATCCCTGGCCTGCTGGAGGGTTTTATGGAGGCTCTACCTCTGCCTTGCCCTGGGGAATGTGCTCCATGGGCCTTCTAGCCAACTGTCTGTCTGTCTATTGGAGAAATATGCGAGCTCATTACCTGTCTCTGCACCTACAGTGGGTGTGTCGGTGTGAGTGTGATTGTTTTACTGGTATAAATGATAACAACTGTACAGCAACACTATGTACAGAATCAGTGAGGAATCCAGTCCCTGAAGCACAACTCCTTCCTGTTTCTGCTTCTTGTGAAAGTGGGGGCTTGCAGTGAGTGCATTTGCCTTGTTTGTCAGTGGGAAGCTCAATGAAACAGAGTGGTGATAGCCCAAGAGAGTTGGTGAAGGCTAAACTTAGAGTTTCATGTTCAGCGGAAATAGGGACAATGTATGATTGTAAAATGAGATTGAATTACATCCAAACGCCCAATTTGAATTACCCACTACTCTCGAATCCCAGATTGCCTGGAGTGTATTTTGTCTTCACACCCTTGGGAGACAGACAAACACATGAAAATGATGCTTGCCACATCGAGAAGCAGTAACTGTTGAAATAGTCAGGTTGTATAGGAGGATCTGTCTGTCTACCCGTGCTGGCAGTGGCTGTGGCATGTATTCCACCTTAATCGCATGAAGCAGTGAGTCTCTGTTCCCGCCCCCGTCGTTGTTCCCTTCTCTCTGCCTGCGTTTGTTTTCACTGGAGATGGTTCTGAAGTTCACCTTAGGAAGTGGCTTTCTTGTGTTTATAGCCAGACCTGGTTCAGCAGATCAATTCCAGCTCCAAAAAGAAGGCTGCTTTTGATTTTTAATTTTACTGAGGCTACCACCCGTGTCTGGTTTCTGAGCTATTGGCCTCCTACAGTTCCCAGCCTGTGCTCAGTCTCTCTGAGTCAGTACCTGGGGAAAGGGGCCAACAAGCTGAACATAGGACAAAGTGTTTCCACTTGTGGGCGAGTGCAGAACAAGGCCCATAAACACAAATAAAGCATTAATGAGCTGTTTTGCAGCAGTGAGAGGTTCTGGACTGCAGGCCGGCACTGACACAAAGTGCTGAAGAAACTCAGCAGGTCTGCAGCATCTGTGGAGAGAAATAGACTCTTCTCCAGAAATGTCAATTTGTGAAGAAGGCTTGCGTTGGATAGGAAACGTGTGCACTGCTTCTCTCTCAACCCGCTGAGGGTCCCCAGGGTTCTCGGTGTTTACTTCCAATTTCCAATTTCACGAAACAAAGTGCCTGTGACAGTGCCTCAACCCCCCAGCCCTGCCTTAAACACTGTGACAGTGCTGTACCCACCCCGTGTCTAATACACTGTGACAGTGCCTCAACCCCCCCACCCCTGCCTTAAACACTGTGACAGTGCTGTACCCCCCCCCGTGTCCAATACACTGTGACAGTGCTGCAACCCCTCCACCCCTGCCTTAAACACTGTGACAGTGCTGTACCCCCCCCCGTGTCTAATACACTGTGACAGTGCTGCAGCCCCCCACCCCTGCCTTAAACAATGTGAGAGTGCTGCACACCCCCCGTGTCTAATACACTGTGACAGTGCTGCAGCCCCCCACCCCTGCCTTAAACACTGTGAGTGCTGTACCCCCCCCGTGTCCAATACACTGTGACAGTGCAGCAGCCCCCCACCCCTGCCTTAAACACTGTGAGAGTGCTGTATCCCCCCCCCCGTGTCTAATACACTGTGAGAGTGCTGTACCCCCCCCCGTGTCTAATACACTGAGAGAGTGCTGCAACGCCCCCCCCGTGTCTAATACACTGTGAGAGTTCTGCAACGCCCCCCCCCCGTGTCTAATACACTGTGAGAGTGCTGCAACCCCCCCTTTTCTAATACACTGAGAGAGTGCTGCACCCCCACCCCCCCGTGTCTAATACACTGAGAGAGTGCTGCACCCCCACCCCCCCCGTGTCTAATACACTGAGAGAGTGCTGCACCCCCACCCCCCGTGTCTAATACACTGTGAGAGTGCTGCACCCCCCCCCGTGTCTAATACACTGTGAGAGTGCTGTACCCCCCCCGTGTCTAATACACTGAGAGAGTACTGCAACGCCCCCCCCCGTGTCTAATACACTGAGAGAGTGCTGTACCCCCCCCCCGTGTCTAATACACTGTGAGAGTTCTGCAACGCCCCCCCCCGTGTCTAATACACTGTGAGAGTGCTGTACCCCCCCCCCCGTGTCTAATACACTGAGAGAGTGCTGCACCCCCACCCCCCCGTGTCTAATACACTGAGAGAGTGCTGCACCCCCACCCCCCCCGTGTCTAATACACTGAGAGTTCTGCACCCCCACCCCCCGTGTCTAATACACTGAGAGAGTGCTGCACCCCCACCCCCCCCGTGTCTAATACACTGAGGGAGTGCTGCACCCCCACCCCCCGTGTCTAATACACTGAGAGAGTGCTACACCCCCACCCCCCCCGTGTCTAATACACTGAGAGAGTGCTGCACCCCCACCCCCCGTGTCTAACACACTGAGAAAGTGCTGCACCCCCACCCCCCCGTGTCTAATACACTGAGAGAGTGCTGCACCCCCACCCCCCGTGTCTAATACACTGAGAGAGTGCTACACCCCCACCCCCCGTGTCTAATACACTGAGAGAGTGCTACACCCCCACCCCCCCGTGTCTAATACACTGAGGGAGTGCTACACCCCCACCCCCCGTGTCTAATACACTGAGAGAGTGCTACACCCCCACCCCCCCCATGTCTAATACACTGTGAGAGTGCTGCACCCCCACCCCCCGTGTCTAATACACTGTGAGAGTGCTGCACCCCCACCCCCCCCGTGTCTAATACACTGAGAGAGTCCTGCACCCCCACCCCCCCGTGTCTAATACACTGAGAGAGTGCTGCACCCCCACCCCCCGTGTCTAATACACTGTGAGAGTGCTGCACCCCCACCCCCCCCCGTGTCTAATACACTGAGAGAGTGCTGCACCCCCACCCCCGTGTCTAATACACTGAGAGAGTGCTGCACCCCCACCCCCCCCCGTGTCTAATACACTGAGAGAGTGCTGCACCCCCACCCCCCGTGTCTAATACACTGTGAGAGTGCTGCACCCCCACCCCCCCCCGTGTCTAATACACTGAGAGAGTGCTGCACCCCCACCCCCCGTGTCTAATACACTGAGAGAGTGCTGCACCCCCACCCCCCCCCGTGTCTAATACACTGTGAGAGTGCTGCACCCCCCCCGTGTCTAATACACTGAGAGAGTGCTACACCCCCACCCCCCGTGTCTAATACACTGAGAGAGTGCTGCACCCCCACCCCCCGTGTCTAATACACTGAGAGAGTGCTACACCCCCACCCCCCGTGTCTAATACACTGAGGGAGTGCTGCACCCCCACCCCCCGTGTCTAATACACTGAGAGAGTGCTGCACCCCCACCCCCCGTGTCTAATACACTGTGAGAGTGCTGCACCCCCACCCCCCGTGTCTAATACACTGTGAGAGTGCTGCACCCCCACCCCCCGTGTCTAATACACTGTGAGAGTGCTGCACCCCCACCCCCCCGTGTCTAATACACTGAGAGAGTGCTGCACCCCCACCCCCCCGTGTCTAATACACTGTGAGAGTGCTGCACCCCCCCCCGTGTCTAATACACTGTGAGAGTGCTACACCCCCACACCCCGTGTCTAATACTCTGAGAGAGTGCTGCACCCCCACCCCCCCCGTGTCTAATACACTGAGGGAGTGCTGCGCCCCCACCCCCCGTGTCTAATACACTGAGAGAGTGCTACACCCCCACCCCCCGTGTCTAATACACTGAGGGAGTGCTGCACCCCCACCCCCCGTGTCTAATACACTGTGAGAGTGCTGCACCCCCACCCCCCGTGTCTAATACACTGTGAGAGTGCTGCACCCCCACCCCCCCGTGTCTAATACACTGAGAGAGTGCTGCACCCCCACCCCCCCCGTGTCTAATACACTGTGAGAGTGCTGCACCCCCCCCCGTGTCTAATACACTGTGAGAGTGCTACACCCCCACCCCCCGTGTCTAATACACTGAGAGAGTGCTACACCCCCACCCCCCCGTGTCTAATACACTGTGAGAGTGCTGCACCCCCACACCCCCCGTGTCTAATACACTGAGAGAGTGCTACACCCCCACACCCCGTGTCTAATACACTGAGAGAGTGCTACACCCCCACCCCCCCCGTGTCTAATACACTGAGAGAGTGCTGCACCCCCACCCCCCCTGTGTCTAATACACTGTGAGAGTGCTGCACCCCCCCCCATGTCTAATACACTGTGAGAGTGCTACACCCCCACACCCCGTGTCTAATACACTGTGAGAGTGCTACACCCCCACACCCCCCGTGTCTAATACACTGTGAGAGTGCTGCAACCCCCCCTTTTCTAATACACTGTGAGAGTGCTGCACCCCCCCCCGTGTCTAATACACTGTGAGAGTGCTACACCCCCACACCCCGTGTCTAATACACTGTGAGAGTGCTGCAACGCCTCCCCCCGTGTCTAATACACTGTGAGAGTGCTGCAACCCCCCCTTTTCTAATACACTGTGAGAGTGCTGCACCCCCACCCCCCGTGTCTAATACACTGTGAGAGTGCTGCACCCCCCCCCGTGTCTAATACACTGTGAGAGTGCTGCACCCCCCCCGTGTCTAATACACTGTGAGAGTGCTGCACCCCCCCGTGTCTAATACACTGTGAGAGTGCTGCACCCCCCCCGTGTCTAATACACTGTGAGAGTGCTGCACCCCCCCGTGTCTAATACACTGTGAGAGTGCTGCACCCCCCCCCGTGTCTAATACACTGTGAGAGTGCTGCACCCCCCCGTGTCTAATACACTGAGAGAGTGCTGCAACGCCTCCCCCCGTGTCTAATACACTGTGAGAGTGCTGCAACCCCCCCTTTTCTAATACACTGTGAGAGTGCTGCACCCCCACGTGTCTAATACACTGAGAGTGCTGCACCCCCCCCCGTGTCTAATACACTGAGAGAGTGCTGCAACGCCTCCCCCCGTGTCTAATACACTGTGAGAGTGCTGCACCGCCCCCCGTGTCTAATACACTGAGAGAGTGCTGCAACGCCTCCCCCCGTGTCTAATACACTGTGAGAGTGCTGCAACCCCCCCTTTTCTAATACACTGTGAGAGTGCTGCACCCCCCCCGTGTCTAATACACTGTGAGAGTGCTGCACCCCCCCCGTGTCTAATACACTGTGAGAGTGCTGCACCCCCCCGTGTCTAATACACTGTGAGAGTGCTGCACCCCCCCCGTGTCTAATACACTGTGAGAGTGCTGCACCCCCCCGTGTCTAATACACTGTGAGAGTGCTGCACCCCCCCGTGTCTAATACACTGTGAGAGTGCTGCACCCCCCCCCGTGTCTAATACACTGTGAGAGTGCTGCACCCCCCCGTGTCTAATACACTGTGAGAGTGCTGCAACCCCCCCTTTTCTAATACACTGTGAGAGTGCTGCACCCCCACGTGTCTAATACACTGAGAGTGCTGCACCCCCCCCCCGTGTCTAATACACTGAGAGAGTGCTGCAACGCCTCCCCCCGTGTCTAATACACTGTGAGAGTGCTGCACCGCCCCCCGTGTCTAATACACTGAGAGAGTGCTGCAACGCCTCCCCCCGTGTCTAATACACTGAGAGTCTTGTACCCCCCTCGTATCTAATACACAGTGAGAGTGCTGCCCCCCCGTGTCTAATACCCTGCCTCATCCCCTACACACACTCCCTGCCTCACCCCTACACACACTCCCTGCCTCACCCCTACACACACTCCCTGCCTCACCCCTACACACACTCCCTGCCTCATCCCCTACACACACTCCCTGCCTCACCCCTACACACACCCCTGCCTCATCTCCCCCCCCCCCCACACACCCCCACCTCATCCCCCCCCCACACACCCCCACCTCACCCGCCCCACACCCCCACCTCACCCACCCCACACCCCCACCTCACCCCCCACACACCCCCACCTCACCCCCCCACACATCCCCACCTCACCCCCCCAACACATCCCCACCTCACCCCTACACACACACACCCACCTCACCCCTACACACACTCCCCACCTCACCCCTACACACACTCCCCACCTCACCCCTACACACACTCCCCACCTCACCCCTACACACACTCCCCACCTCACCCCTACACACACTCCCCACCTCACCCCTACACACACTCCCCACCTCACCCCTACACACACTCCCCACCTCACCCCTACACACACTCCCCACCTCACCCCTACACACACTCCCCACCTCACCCCTACACACACTCCCCACCTCACCCCTACACACACTCCCCACCTCACCCCTACACACACACCCCCACCTCACCCCTACACACACACCCCCACCTCACCCCTACACATCTACACTCCCCACCTCACCCCTACACACACTCCCCACCTCACCCCTACACACACTCCCCACCTCACCCCTACACACACTCCCCACCTCACCCCTACACACACTCCCCACCTCACCCCTACACACACTCCCCACCTCACCCCTACACACACTCCCCACCTCACCCCTACACACACTCCCCACCTCACCCCTACACACACTCCCCACCTCACCCCTACACACACTCCCCACCTCACCCCTACACACACTCCCCACCTCACCCCTACACACACTCCCCACCTCACCCCTACACACACACCCCCACCTCACCCCTACACACACACCCCCACCTCACCCCTACACATCTACACTCCCCACCTCACCCCTACACACACTCCCCACCTCACCCCTACACACACTCCCCACCTCACCCCTACACACACTCCCCACCTCACCCACACCCCCCCACCTCACCCACACCCCCACCTCACCCACACACCCCCACCTCACCCACACACCCCCCACCTCACCCACACACCCCCCACCTCACCCACACACCCCCCACCTCACCCACACACCCCCCACCTCGCCCCTACACACACACGCCCCTACACACACACACCCCTACCTCTCCCCTACACACACACACCCCTACCTCTCCCCTACACACACACACCCCCGCCTCATCCCCACAGACCCCCACCTCACCCCTACCCCTACACACACTCCCCACCTCACCCTCACACAACCCTCATCTCACCCCTACATCAAACCCCAAATCACCCCTACAAACACACCCCCACCTCATCCACACAGACACACCCCCCGCCTCACCCACACTCTCTGCTTCCCCCTTCCCCTTCCTGCCCACCTCCACCTCACATGGGGTGTTGGTGGATGGTTCGGATGGTCTCGGAGGGGTGTGGGTGGGTGTCTGTGTGGGGGGATGGGCTGGGAGGGGAGAGTAGGGGTGTCTCTGTGGAAGGTGTCAGGGCTGGGAGCCGGGGGTGGGTGGGGTGGAGTGGGAGGTTTGGGCTGTGTGTCGACAGACAGGGCTGTATCGATGTGCCTGGGGCTGGGGGTCTCATTGAAAACTCGGTCTCTGCGATAATGCTGATATTGCAGTTCCATAGAGATACTCGACGGAGACATGATAGATATACAACTCCTCATCCTGACGCTATAGCATCACACCCTTACTCAGACCCTTTCTCCTCTTGGTGCTGATGCTGCTGGGCCACTCAATGCAACTCCTGGATTCAGTGACAAAATTAATCCCGTCCTCCTCGGCTTGGCTCTTTGAGATCATCTCTGGCTGCAGTATGCCCTTGTCCTCTGAGAGGGAATCAGTCCTGACCTTGCCTTACATGGACCTTTTTTAGATTAGATTACTTACAGTGTGGAAACAGGCCCTTCGGCCCAACAAGTCCACACCGCCCCGCCGAAGCGCAACCCACCCATACCCCTACATTTACTCCTTACCTAACACTACGGGCAATTTAGCATGGCCAATTCACCTGACCCTGCACATCTTTGGACTGTGGGAGGAAACCGGAGCACCCGGAGGAACCCACGCCGACACGGGGAGAACGTGCAAACTCCACACAGTCAGTCGCCTGAGGCAGGAATTGAACCCAGGTCTCTGGCGCTGTGAGGCCACCGTGCTGCCCAAAATCTTTCACTCTTGCTGAATGTCTTCCAATTGATCCACCCCCCGTCCCTCCCCTCCCCCCCCCCCGTCCCTCTCCCCCCCCCCGTCCCTCCCCTCCCCTCCCCCCACCGTCCCTCCCCTCCCCCACCGTCCCTCCCCTCCCCCCACCGTCCCTTTCCCCTTCTGAAAGTGCTGACTCTCACTGAGGCTCCCTGGCTATTTCCCCAGGACCTGTGCAGACAGAGCCTGAAAGCTGCTTTACACGCCAGCTCGTTTCGGATCTCTCTTGATGTCTATATTCGGGAACATTGATCAGGAGCAGCTGCTTGTTTGGCTGCTCCGAGAATCAGGGAGAGAACCCAAAGTCTTTTAGCTCCGCGCTGCACAGTCAGCAACTGGGTTTGAAAAGGCTGACCATTTTTATTTTAATATCGGAGTGTAGGTGTGGGAGGAAATACTGAAAGGAACTTGGCATGTCCAGTTTACCCAGAAACCCAATAAAATGTCTATTGTTTTGAGTAAAAGTGATTTAAGATGTGGAGGATGGAGTCATGGTAATGGTTTGAACCTGTTTAAGCTTTCATTCTGAATTGGTAACTGTTTCTAATTGTAGAACAGCTGTAAAAACAACCCCCCCCCCCCCCCCCCCTGCCGGTCTGCACTTTAAACAACATGCCTCAGCAGGAGAGACATTTCCAATAGGCCATGGATTTGCCACCATTAACTGTTTAAAAATCAACATGAAATGATGGAGTGCAGAGAGGGCGATATCAGCACAGGCTACAGACAGGATCTAGTTTCCAACTAATTTCCTTCATTTTGTTACTTCTTGACGTGACTATTCCAACATTTTCCTGGCCGGCCTCCCATTTTCCAATCTCCATGAACTGAGCTCATGCACAAGCTAACTCAGAACAAGTCCCATTCACATGTTACCCCGTGCTCAATCTTTCACATTGACTCTGAATTTTTAAAATTCACAACCTCAAGCCTTGTCCTAACTCTGCATTGAAATCTCTGCAGTCCTTCCATTCCAGCCCCAGCTTTATTGGGAGGCCCTGTCTTCAACTCTCAAAAGGCTTTATCTCTGGAATCCCCTCCTTCTATTTCTTCATTTCTCTCCGTCTCCTCTCATCTCTGTTAAGATGCTCTTTAAAATAAATCCCATCTGGTCTTAGATCTCTTGGTGGCAATTGTCTGACATTCATGAGAAGAGCTTTGGGACATTTTACGGAGGTAAGGATGCTATACAAATGGAAGTGTTAGTTGTACGCACTATATCACACAGACTGATGCCGATACAGCATGTGTGAAAGACTGAGATTATCCTCTAGGAAATAAATTTCCCCTGAATTCTGTTGGCTCTCCCCGTGTTTTAACCGTTATCTGAACCTTTAGAATTATGAAGGGATGTTGGCCAGAAAGAGGCCATTTAGCCCACTTGTCTGTACTGACTCTCCAAATGGTCCTGCGGTGCTGCAACTTTCTCTTTTTGGAAGTTTTAATGTGACTGCCCCTGAATTCCTCTGCTCCGTTTTCCAGATTGTGGCAACTTGTGTAAAATATTCTTCTGCCCAATTACCTTAACTGTTCTGACTTGTCGATGTAGCCCGAGCTCCCCATTCCTCAGCGGTCTCTTTGAAGGTGTGAAACTTGCTGTGAAGGTTTGAAGAGTTGGATTTACCCATGGGCACGCTGGCAGGGGCTCGCGTTGCAGTGTCCAGTCAGGCTGCTGGAAGCTAGCCAGATGCTGGAGCCAGATGTTTGTGTCGGGAAGGTTCCTGTCTCCAAGCAGGGACCTGGAGCCAAGAAACCCCCTGCTGTCTGTCTGACAAATAATCTGTAAACATTCCAAACACATGATGGTTACACTTGAGTTAACCTTTAAACGAGCAATACTGGAACTGGTTAGTGCAATGAGCAGCTCATGTATTGGCTCAGATGCCAGGTTAGTGGAATGAGCACTTTGATTTGATCTAGCCTTTGATTTGATTTATTAATGTCTCATACCCAGGTACAATAAAACGTTTCATCTTGCGTGCACTACAAGCAGATCATACCATACAAAGTGAACATTG